>NW_016107606.1:1345863-1414359 GCF_001604975.1 Cebus imitator
AAAAAATGCTGGAGCTTCTTCAAGCAAATGTATCCTTGTGAAGCAGGAAGTTTACTGGGACTATGTTTATATTCACTAGGACATTTAGTTTCCTCTTGGATTCATAGTGGAGAAACAGAAAAGACGACAGACCTAGAACATTCAAAAGCCAAAATACTACAGGGCTGCTAAGCAAAGGGAGAGACAATATCCTGTGTTAATTAATAACACCATTTCCTATTGCATTTAACAGGAAACACTAGAAAAGTAATATTTCAAATACGGTAAATGAAGAACCAGCATTTAAAAGCTGAACTTTGCACACTTTGCCAATGTAGTCACAGAATTTACCATTTTTTTAAATATTAGGACAAAGTTCTTTTTACAGAGAAATACACAGCAACACGAGACAAAGAGGGTTATAGTCTGCTGAGACGGAGAAGAACTAGAGAGCAGACACACAAGATAAACAGGACGGGAGCACTACAAAAAGACAAGTCAAGATCCAGCTGGACAAGAGCTCCCTGAGTCAGCATTTCCAGTGGTTTGTTTCATGTTTATCCACTCTCTATGGCATTTTAAAGAGGTTTTGTTGAAAAGAGCCATGTGGGCAAGTTAAGTTGAGAAATTGTGGATTAAGCAAATGTGATCAGGTTTCTTTATTCTTTTTCTCAGTGCTTTGTGCTAATATGTATGGAACCCAAAGGGAGGGGAGGATAGAGTTGGGGGGGATGCCCCAACTTATTTCAACACAAACCTCATTTTTTATAGAGCAGTCTGTGAGATTAGTACTTCATAAAACACACTTGAGAACACCTCGTCAGGATGAACTGAAAGTTTATGTGGATTCTTACAGAGGTGAAATTGAATATTATCACTAGAATTTTGCAATGTTTAATTTATTGTATGGTTCAATAAACAAAATATAAAATTTCACAGTATCTATTTGAACAGGGGTGTCCTTATTGAAATACTTCAGCCAACACCCCTGCTGGCATAATAGGCAAAGCAGTAGATCAGCAGCACACATTTTGTTACTGAAACACCAGGGTTCAGTCGAGGTCCTGCTGCTGGCCACACAGAAAGCCAATCACTAAGATAACATGTACCGCCAGGGAAGAAGGCTTTAACTGAGTACTCAGGCCAAGGAGATGGGAGCTCAGTCTCAAATCCATCTCCCTGACTGACCAAAATTAGGGGGTTATATGGCAGGAAAGAAATGTAGCCATGTGTAGTAAAACAGTAACTAAGGAGGGGTAAGGAAGCAATTCTAATGAATGAGGGACCTGGTATCTCATTGTCTGGATGCCATGATCTGGTGAGCTGTAGTTCTTTGAAATGTTTTGAGAGACTTCAGGGTCCTTTTCTGAGGAAAGAACTCAGATAAAACAAACATAAGTTTCAAGCTTTAAGGCCAGAAGGAAGAATTTCTGTCTTTATCCAAAAAAAAAAAAAAAAAATCTGTCTATGGCACTATTGGGTCAGTTTCAATTTGAGAGCAGCACCTCAAGAAAGAGGGCCACATCTTACATTGTGTTCAGCTGTGCAGTCTCATTCTGAGCTGTAGTTTTGCATATAGAGATTTCAATAAAATGGAAACATACAATTATGGGCACCCTACACGTGGAGCATGAGGGCACAGCCTAGCAACTCCATCTGGGGCCATTTCACCCAAACTGCAAATACAGTGTCTCGAAAAGCTATTAGTGTCAAGAATGTGGACCTTACAAACCAGTTATTTAAAGGGATCATAGTTTGCAGAAAAGATTACCTTCTGAAAGAGGTAAGTGACCCCAATCAATATAATCTGAGTATCATAAGTAAAATTAGGAAAATATCTCAGAAATTCTCTGTTGGAAAACATGATATGGTTACTATACAAGAAATCCAGAAAACACACACACACACACACACACACACACACACACACACACGAACAAATAAGCCCTCCCTATTCATTGTAAGTTGAGAAATTCTGGATTAAGCAAATGTGATCAGGTTCCTTTATTCTTCTTCTCAGTGCTCTGTGCTAACACATATGGAACCCAACAGGAGGGAAGGATAGAGTTGGGAGAATGCCCCAACTTATTTCAACACAAACCCCATTTTTTTAGGCCATCACCTAGGATATGTTGTTGTGCTGATGGTGAGCTCACCAGGCAAAAAGAACATGAGATCATTGAGTAAACAAGACCAACTAGTTTTGCATCCCCGTGCCCCACCACCCGTGAGTCACATGCTTACATTTCAGTATGCTAGCTAACTACATCTCCATACAAAAACCATGCATTATTTCATAATCCCCAAATGGGTCATAAAGTCATTCACAGGTCGTATTTTTATCGGCCTCCCAGGAGCAACCACCTGGTGCTTATTATGGGGTACAGGCACATTGCACTTTGTAGCATATAAATGTGTCTGAGCCACAATTCATAATATGTTTTCATCATTTATATTTTAGAATTGTGAAGATTTCTATTTTACAGTGTTACCACAATTGTGTGTCTGCGTGTGTGTGTGTGTGTGTGTGTGTGCAAAACAGGTTTTTAAAGAATATCAGCCCCATGGCTTCCTATTTAGTAAAGCGGGCTATAGATGTGTGTCAACAACTGATCTTTTCTGGGGTTATGCCTCACAACTTACGTCAACATAGTGTGTAAAAATATTATGGAAGAAGAACACAATACAAGTGTGAGACTAATATGTCCTCCTCCACTAGATTATAAAGTTATAAGTATTTATTGTTTTATTTATTTTTGTGTACTCTGTTTTTCCCGAAACATGCATTGAATGAATGAATGAATCAATCAATCAATGAGTAACAAAGGGAAAAGTTCATTTCCCAAAGGGCATGGTGAGTCTAGTGATTGGAAACATTCTTCTCTTTATGCAGGGCAAATATCTTGTTTTGCCACTATTTTGTCTACAGGGCACCTACACTTCTGTTTGCAAACCAAAGTGGGTTGGCAATGAAATTGTCAGAATGCCCTGTGGAGGTGCTGCTCTTGATTTGCAACTAATGAAGCCCCTCTAAACTAAGTCAAAGTTGGCTTCCTGTACCAGGAAATTCAAGGAGAAACTGAGACTGGAGTTAGAGGGCCTCAATTGGGTTTACCTCCATTAATCTGGGGCCAAAGAGTTAACAAATTATTATCATAAAAGAAGAAGTGAAATAGTCCTACTGGTTAGAAGGCGAATGTCAATTCATGAAGAGTGACTGATGCTGTGAAAGTTAAATAATATTTTACTGAAACAAGTATCTCCCTATTTTTAGCTGTTTGAAAGATAATTTATGAAGTCTTCGTCTTTACCTCCCTCTTTCTGTTAGAAAGCATGAGTTTCTGGCCTGTGGCATTTAGCTAATGCTTCCATTTGTCATTCAAGAGTAGAAATTTTATTTAATACTTTTCTTGAAATCCTAGGTTCAATTTTCCTAAACACTTAGCATTATAATCTGCACATATCTTTTCAAGTTGATATAAGGTGGGCGTTAACGATGAATGTTAAAAAGAAAAAGCTCTACCTCCTTAGAGAAGACTTTTTCTAACTGAGGGAAAGGATGTCTGTGCCGCAGCAAGAGAGTGCCCTGTGCCCTGTGCCCTGTGCCACAGCAAGGGAGTGCCCTGTGCCCTGTGCCCAGATCTTACGTTACAAGCTCTTAATGGTTTTTGGAAGAGTTATGATTTTTTATGATTATTAAGGAAATACATGAAAATAATAGAAATGTAGAAATGGAAATAAAATATAGAAAGCACACATTTAAAAAATAATCTTGTAAAAGCCCATACCTCAGAGAAAAATCATCTCAATATTTTAGTGTATTTCCTGCCTATCATTTATTTCATTTTGAGATTAAACTTTGCAATGTACACAATTCTCTTCTGCTTTTTTCACACAAGATTATATTGGAAGTCTTCCTTTGGGTCATTCATCAGAATCTAATTGGAAACATATTTTAGAAAAGGTAACACTATTTAGCTATTAAATAACCACCTATTAAACCTGTCCTTGAATTTTTAATATTTACGTTGAAGATAAGTTCTAAATACGTTTGATCATGATTTCATATTTCAGAATGGATTTCTAAAAATAGAACTGAATCAAAGGCCATGGACATTTTTAAGATCCTTGATACATATTTTTAAGATAATTATCAGAAAGATTTTACTAATTTATATTTCAAACAGCATAGTCAAAGTTCCCATGTCATCCTATTACTTCACCTCAAATAATTTTAATCTTCAAAAATGTATAAAAAGGAAAATTCATCCTTTAAATATCTTACCATTATAATTTATTTGATTATCAATGGATTGGATTTTCTTATGTTTTATTAGCCATGTATATTCCCTCTTTAGTCAAGTCTGTTAATGTCTTTGTCCATTTTTATTGTGATTGGGTGTGTGTGAACACTCAGGCCTGGGCATGTGTTTGTAGATGTGTGCCTGTTTCTTATTATCTGCCTTGATTGTGACCTTTTTAATGATCAAAAATATTTATATTTTGTGCCCTCAAATCTAAAATATTTTCTTTTGTAATCTTTGCTTTTAGCTTCTAAGCCTAGCTAAATCCATAACTTGTAGTCATAAATTTGCCCCTAACTACCTCACCTTCTTCACCCTTTCCCTCTGGTATTTTCCTAGTTCCTCATTCTTCTCCTTTCATTTATCTCCTCATGAGATTTGTGTGGAATCCACCTGGAATTTTGGGAGAGAATAATGAGGACACTTATAATAAATTTCACATTTTGCAAGTTGCATTAAGTTAGAAACATTCATTTTCATTAATTATGGATTTTTAGTAAATTATATGACCATTTTAAAATACATTTCCAAAATTTTACATGTTTATGCATAGAAAATATTATCTGGATTTTTCATTTAATTTTGTAATTCTAAGCTTGTAACTGTGATAGTATATAATATAAAACATGCCTTTTAAAAATATTTCCTACAAATTTAGGAGGCAAAAAATAATTAAAATATGTTTTTGAGTTGAGTTCCTGCACCATGCTTTCTCTTGATTTGTAATACAATGTTATCAGGTATCAAATTCTTAAAGATAGTTTTGGGGCTCAACTTTGCCACACAACGTCTTACGTTCTTTTACCTGATCAACACTAATAAAAATAGTAATTATTAGAGGTTAATTGTGTTTTAATATTTAGTGGTAAAATTTCTCTCATAAATGTCTCTTTTTTTCAAATATTTCTTACCGTCCATAATGTTTCATTTTCAAATGTCCTTTACTATCGATGATGTTTCATGCATTTATCCATCTTTTTGTATATCTTGTGTTGCATCATTTTAGGTAGAATATCTTTATTGTCAACATGCCTCTGGTAAGGTTACTGAAATAGATCTATGTATTTGAAAGGGTGCAAATGTGATAAGAAATTCAAGTTTTTACCATGTGGCTTTTTTCAGATTTATTATAAACTGTGTATCTATTTTCACTAAATGTTTTGTTTTTAAATCCAGGGTAATAAATAGATATTTTCTTAATCCTGTATTTCTGTCTACTTGATAGTTGTTTCAAATAATGTAAAAACAATTTTCTGAATACACATTTTTGACACAGAAAAAGATTCTTTTTAGGTATTACACATTCTATATTTTTTCTTATTATTTTGTCCCCAAGTCCATATATTGTTTGATACTGAGTTAACTTATTATTTGAATATTCTTATTAAACAAAAACCACATGCTAGATCATACTAAACACTATAAACACTATTAACCAAGAAAATTTTTCTTTAAACAGAGGTAGTTCTAATTGAGGCTGTCTTTGTGTAAAGAGGATTTCAATTAAAGCTTCTCTCTTTTTGAAGTAATATGAGAAGACTGGCCAGTAAGAATATAGTTGTTTTTTAGAGTTTCATGTGATAAAATGTAGAGTCCCAAATTAAAATTAACAATATCAGTAGATCTAGAGAATTTTTAAAGAGGCCAAACTTCAAAATGATATTTTATCCAAATAGGTAACAACAGTGAATATTCAGACTCAGAGAGAGGAATAAAAATATCCACATTGTTCGAGAGCTGTCTATAAATCACACAATAGTGATTATATTTAGCCTCCACAAAGAGCTCCTTTTAAAGAAAAATGACTCTCTCATAGGTGGCTTTGCCCTAGAATGATATGTGGCAGGTATCTATTTTAAAGTTCAAAGTCTAACTATTCAGTAACATGTCATTATTTCTCTCCACATCATTGTGTGTCTTTTCGCTGCTTGCTTTGACTATATAATTCCATTATGACTCATTCTAACATTAGATCACACCGTTGGTCCTTATATCTGCTTCATTGCAGAGGTGATTCACAAATTTGAACAAGCTATGTGCACATAGCTCAACATTTTCAAATATGTAAATGTCTGTACTTAATAGAAGATAAATCCTCAAATACACTGTGCTAACACAAGACCTTGCTTCAATTTAACATTTTCAAACATGACATCCCCATAAAGCCATGGAAATACTTCAGCTATGGACTGGGACAGTAAAAAGTTAAACCATTTATTTTTCAACTACCTTATCTCCCAAGTTCAAAAGTACGTTGCCAGATTAACCAGCCTTGACTTTTGAGATATGTTCAATTTAGCTATCCTGAGAGTAGTTGACTGTGACGGTGCTTATGATCAAATATTCCACATTTTGTAAGTTGCATTAAGTTAGAAACAGTGATTTTTATTTATTATCGATTTTTAGTAAATTATATGAAAATATCCAAATAAATTTCCAAAATTTTACATTTTCGTGCATAGAAAACATTATCTGGATTTTCAATTTAATTTTATAACTCTAAGTTCATAATTATGATACTATGTAAAATATGCACTTTTTAAATTTTAAATTTTTTCTAAAATATTTTAAATAAAACTCAATAATTGAAGAAACATTTGCAGATAACAAACTATAGGGTAATAATTTATATGAACCCTAAACATTGGACAACATTGCTTTAGCTGAATTTAACTATATATCTTAACCCAGTTCAAAAGTTGTTGAGTTCAAACACAGAATATGAATCTTAAAAATAATAAATAGTAAAGAAATTCATAAAAAATCATTTTATTAAACTTTTTAAAAGTCCTTTACTGTTTAAAATTAACATGTTTTGTTGATTTTTTAAAGATGTTATCTTTTATTTAAGGATAACTACAGTATTGGTGGTTAAAAATTAGATGCTTCAGCTCAAAATACTACTTTTATATTTGGGGTAGATATTCAAATACCTGGGTTTTAATCTGAGCTGTTTAACAAATACATAAGCATACAAATAGTATGTTACAGTCAACTTCAGTATTAAGAAGCAGTTTGTATAAAGTAGACAATAGAGAATACGTTACTAAGTTATGTTTAACCACTGAAACTGGAAACATAATCTTAAATCATAGAAACTAGGAATAAAGCATTATGTAAGAGTCTTCATACAATTTCAAAAAGGACCAGTAGTCTATTCATTTGAAAGTCCATTTACGGGGCAAATTTTGATCAATACTTATTTTCCATTGTTAAACCTAGCTTCTAAACAGGGTGGAAAATACCACACAGAGTTGCCATATGAGAAACAGTTTAATTGCAAATCAGCACCTTCCTACCCAAGAATATTTTTGTTACCCAGACAAAAGGGTTTTGCTGTAGGTCCGTTGCTTGCCACACAGAAAGCCAGTCACTGAGACAATGAGCATTGATTGCCAGGGAAGAAGGCCGTAGTGAGGTGCCACAGCCTAGGAGAACAGATCACTCTCAGCTCTGTCTCCTCAACTAACCAAAATTTGATATTTACATAGGGAAGAAGAAATGTAACTACCTGTGGAAAAACAGCAAGGGGTAAGGACAAGTAGTTGGTCGGCAGGCAACAGGTGATTCATTTGGCAATTATGATGAGTGAGGCAGCTGGGTCTCATTGTCCAGACGCAGTGATCTGGTGAATTTCAGTTTCCTGATATCATCGGTGGGCCTGATGGTTGTTTTCCTGAGAAAGAAACTCAGACAAGACAAACGTAAATTTCTCAAGTTTTAAGACTAGGAGTGTCAATTTCTATGTTTCTTTTAAAAAAATCGAACTATCAGTTCTGTGGGACAATTGGACAAGTTTCATATTGACTATCAACATGGAGCCAATAGATGAAAAAACTGTGAGGGATCGAGGTTAAGCTGTCTACCCCAGAGACAGAGCTGGCCTCCTTCAGGCCCCATGAACATGTATGGCTCAGGGTTTAAGACAATAAATTCAGACCGATCCTAAGCTAATGCTAGAATAAAGCTGGTGCTTTCCTAACTATGAATACCGACGTGACAGCTCCTCTCACGAGTTTGCCACATGCCCAGCTGAAATGGCCAGGCTTGGACTCCAGCCCCAAGTGCCTCCCTGCCAATCCTGTGCTCATCATGCAGCAAAGCTTAGCTGGTAAGAAAGGCGAGGAGTTAAGGTCCTGGGAGGTGTCCTGCTTCTCTATTGACACTTTAAATGCCCCAGGCCCAAGGATGGAGAAAACTTCCCTTGAGTTTGGCTTTTGGTCCTGCTGTATCGCTGTGTGCTGCCTTGCAGTACATGGGCAGTACCATCTGTCTTCAGCATTTTCCTCAGTGCTCCTTCAGCAGGCCTGGTTTGGGTGCCACTTGTCCATGTGTTCACGTGTCCTACGAGCCTTGGCTTTGTTGTTCTTGGCGTCTTGGTGAAAGAGCATAGGGATGAGACTCTGTCCTGGCAGACAGGAGACACAGTGCTCAGGATCCCAATATGCCTAATATGTCCAGGCAAACTCCTTACTTTTGCCTCTCTTAGCAAGTTGGCCCCCTCCTAACTTAGCTGAGCAAGCTAAATTCCTAACCATAAAAGGAAGAGCCTAACCCTTTACTTCCTTGAGTGATGTCTCTCAAGATTGCTGAAACGGGACCCCAGCATTCCCCATAAGAATCTGGCCCTCTTCCAAGGTTGTTGAAGTGAGACCGGCATTCCTGGTAAGAACCGGACCAGATACAACAAGCTAAAGACAAGGTGGACTCAGCACTGACCTACACTGAGTTTTTCCTCATTATAATCTCATTAAAATACTAAAAACACACTCAGGGGTGAAGATTTAACATGCTAGGGAGACATAGGATGCATGAAGAAGCATGTTATCAGACAGTGCAGGTGCTGAAAATTCCCAGCCTCTATGTGCCTCCACGGGGCTCCTTTTCATGTCCCAGCTTCCTTAAAATAAGGATTGCTGAGCCCGTCAGGGAGCTAGCACTGGGTTGCTGCTCCCTTGCTTTGGTTGAGCCTTAAGCCAATTCAATTTTGCCTGAGAATATTTGTTTGGCCTAGAGTTCATTTCTATTACTTATGCAAGAGCCAAGAAACCAGGGATCCAGTCTGCAGTAACGTTAGCAATGATGGAAATCTCTACTCCAGCTCCTGAGGGCCACTTTAGCTGTCCTGAGGGAGGGGAGGGTTGCCTGCCTTTTTAAGCCCCTACTCTCTATTTGGGACTCCCCAAAGCAAATTCTGAACACAGCATACAGTTCAACCCTCCCCACCACACTGTCCAACTTGGCAACAATTGTTCCTCTACATTAGCTTTTCTAGAGTACGACCACGTCTCTCTCCTTAACCTCCCTTTGTGCCTTCCAGAGTGAAGGAGAAAGTTTCTGTTTGACGTATGGCTTGTATTCTAGGGCAAATCATCCAAATCTAATGTACAAATTCAGTAAACATCTATCAACTTTTCAATGATGTTGTAACAAGCAGACTAAAAGTACCAACTTTATTCACTTATTTTACCTTTTTTTTTTTTTTTTTTTTTTTTTTTTTTTGGGGCTGGGTTTAAAAAGTGCAATTCCACAAAGCTTAGTATCTAAAATCAGAAAACTTGAGTTAGGATTTTACTTCCGTTATAAGCCAGTCTATGTGAACTTGGGAACGTTTTTCTGTTTAGATATATAACATGCACTCACACACATACACACATATGTATTTATATATATATATATATATATATATGTTATATTTATATATCAACATCATTTATATAACAGCAGACCCCATCACGATTAACCAAGGCTTCTCTCTTGAAACTGCATGAGACCTTTATAATCCAAAGGGTGACAGAGAGTCTAAAAAATGCCTGAGGGTAAAATGATAGCTACATAAATTTTACAAAGAGAGAATCAGAGCAGGGTGGAATCATCCTAATTATTTAATTAAAGGACTTCTAAAATGTCAGTTTTGTAGCAAATATTTCATAACTGAATATTGAGCCATACATTTATTGTATGATTAAAACAGTATATGTTGTATATATTGTAAGTATGTTAGCTGGAGACGTAATACACAACATCATCTGCATTTAGTATCATTGTCACACAAATGATTTTATTAGTCTCTGGAGTCACTTTTCAGAACTATGCTCAGGTCAGAGGAGGTTTCATTAAGGGACAAGATTGAAGAAGAACACAGACCAAGTGTTGTTAGAACAAGTAGTATCAGATGGAGCACGTCAAAAGCTCTGAATTCATCATGGCTTTGCACAGAGGTCCAGGTTGAGATATGGATTTAAAGGGAGAGAGAAGATCATCAAAAAGGTGGGAAGGAAACAAGCAAAAACATGGATCACTTTACACCTGCTGGGACCACAAAGGGCTTTTATGGCGGGCCCAGAAGCGACCAGGAAAGACAACAGAATGGAGATTGAGGGAAATCTGAGAACTTGTAATATCCAGCTCATACTGAGGAAGAGATATGTCTTACTCTGCTATTGCATGGCTGATTCTGTATCTTTCACAATCTCCCTGTCATCAGCAAAGATATTACTGGAATTTAGGTCTCAGCCATTTAATGTTTTCCTATCCTGATTTAGATAATTAATGCCTTCAATCTTAACACAATAAAATGGCCCTGAGCTTAAGGTGGAGCTGGGGAGAGACGTCAGAGAAGAAAACCCTAACTCCAAGTCTGACATTTGTTATCGGTTCAGAGATAAAATGATGTTTCAAGTCTGAAAAATGCTGTCTTTCGTTAAATTTTTTTCTTTTTTCTTTTTTTTGAGATGGAGTCTCCCTCTGTCACCCAGGCTGGAGTGCAGTGGTGCTATCTTGGCTCACTTCAACCTCCGCCCCCTGGGTTCAAGCTATTCTCGTGCCTCAGCCTCCAGCCTCCTGAGTAGCTGGGATTACAGGCACTGCCACCACCACACCAAGCCAATTTTGGTATTTTTAGTAGAGACAGGGTTTTACCATTTTTGGCCAGGCTGGTCTTGAACTCCTGACCTCAAGTGATCTGCCTGCCTCAGCCTCGAAAGTGCTGAGATTTCAGGCATGAGTCACAGCACGGGGCCAACATTTTGCATAATGGATTTTTTTTTTTTTTTGGAAAAAGGGTACTATTTTTAAAAGATGTCATATACATTCTGCAGAGTATATATGCAATTTACCTTGTCAGTGTGTTTCCATGTGCTCTGAAGTTGTTAAAATGCTTTAAATTTTCTTGATATTTTCAAGCAAGCTTCATTCAAGGGTAGATGACTAATATTCATAAAAAACATGATCATTCTGAATGGCACAATAAAGTAAATTAAAATCGATGGAAAACTCAGTTTCTTCCAGTATATAGTTATGTCATTGCCAATGAATTTGGAAATGAGTCATAGTAAATCGATTAAAGAACGTAGTTGGCAAATAAAAAAAAAGTTTTAAAAACTCAATGCCAGATGTGTTATTGACATGTTCACAATTCTTTTATAAAACAGTGTGTGAATATGTTTTCTTCTATTCACACTACATCTTTTAAATCTGGTGTACATCTCAATTAATTTAGCATATTCAAAGTTAAATTTGAGAACAATTTAAATATTGATTCACTGATTCATTTTAAAATAATAATAAACCCATAGCCTGTTGAGACATTTATTAATAAAAATTACTATGTTTTAAAATTTTTTTAAAAGAGGAAAAGAGCATTGCTTTAAATCTTGAAAAATGTCTTTAATGTCACCCACATCTTAAGAGCTTGTAGTTGCCTGAGGCTCATGGCTACTTTATTGGAAGCTCAGATCTAAATCATAATCACCATTCATTTCAGGTTCAGTAGGACTCATCATCTTTCCTAAAAGCGTTACAGATTCACATCTCTACATTTGTATTTTTACATCACTTATTGTTTATAAATGCTGTTCCCAGTAATATATCCATATGAATGAGAATAACCAAGTCATTTAGCAAATGATGCCAGGAACTTTCCGCAAATGTACTGGCTGATAAAATTGCTTCTAATGGCATGACGAAGAGACATTATTTCTCACTTTTGTGCTTAACAATTTAGAGGCATTACTGAATTTTTCTTGAGTATTAGTTTGAAGTTTCTATTGTATATGCTATTATAAAGAAAATAGACTTCAAGAGTGATTTTTTAGAAAAACAAATTTATTTTTTATTTATATAGGTAATTTCAAAAAAGTATTACCATGTCTGCAATCATGGAACTAATAAACTTGTAGACTACAATATTAAGTTTCTTAGAAGGGTTGACCTTGAGTACATTGTTTTTATTATTATACTTTAAGCTCTGGGGTACATGTGCAGAACGTGCAGGTTTGTTACTTAGGTATACGCGTGCCATGGTGGTTTGCTGCATCCATCACCCCATCGCCTACATTAGGTGTTTCTCCTAATGCTATCCCTCCCCTATGCCTCTACGCCATCTGTCTCTCCCCTAGGCCCCCCGCCCCCGACAGGCCCCTGTGTCCATTGTTATAGATCATATATCAGTATGAAAAACAGAGGTGATGAAAAGTCTACATCACAATATTATTGTGAAGACAATTGGGCACCAAAAAATTGAGAGTGCTTCCTCATACCTGTTAATAGGAACTAATACTAAATGCTGAAACAATTCATGAGCTATTCTGTATTTGCAGTGGCAAATAGCACTTAATACAAATGATGGACTCAAGAATATCAGATCCCAGACACATTCAGGATCAGATTTTCATGAAACAAAAACAATTTACTTAATAGGCATGTTTGTGTGGCTGACACTTTATGCTGGTGCCTTGCAAATTAGTGGGACTTAGGTGACATTTGGTAAATATTTGCTTAAATAAATGGAAAAAAAATGGCTGTTCAAGGATGGCAATTGTTTTCTCAACCCTGTAAGTCACAGCACATTTCTTAAATATATAAAGTTACGTGCTGAGGTGCCCTGGAGTGTTACAGAGAAGAAAACAAAGAAGTTTTTTTCTCATTATTTGGGAAATAACAGTCTATATTTAAATGGATTCTTTAAATAGCTATACACCATATTTATAAACTGCATATTACTGCTAGGTCAATATTCTTCTGAAGACCTCTGATATCTTTTTAGGGAGGAAGATTTCCAATTTTGAGTACAGTTGGTCTATGTGTGTAGTTGGCATATAACAATATGAGAAAATACCATTTAAAAGTTTAGGTCAAGAAGCCAAGGTTTCTAAAAAATTTTAATTAGAAATGATTTCTCCAGGGAAAAACTCAATTAGCATTGAAGCATCTTACTCAAACTTTTAAAGTTCACACATAAACAGATTTTTGCCATTTGGAAAGACTAAGGTGAAAAAAAATCAAGTGAAAACCAGCCATTTATATATATATAATGTGCCTTCCAGGGAATCATAAAACGTAGTGGAAGAGTAAAACAAAATGAATACTACACATTTGAAACACATTTGAAGTTATTTTTTTTTTTATTTTTAAGAGAGGAGCTTCAACAACTGCCTGCCTTTGTTATATGTATGTAAACACCATTTAAGTCTTTATTCCACCTAAGATACTGATGGGGTAAGACAACTGTCACCTTCTGGAACCAGTCAGCTTATGGCTGAGCTGAGGTGCCTTTTTGGACTGATATAAATATTTACTTGCAGATGACGTAGTGAACATTTGTATTAAGTGTTAGGTATGAAATCCCTTTTATTTTCAAATTAAATCATGCTTACACAATAAAATGAAAGGATTTTGACATTTGTCCCAATCATTTTGGCCAACCAATCAGTACCATGCACATATTTGGGAATTCACTCGTGGGAATTGAAGGAACTAAGTCAACAAGATATTCTACACCAAAATGACAACATTGGGTTCAAATGTTGTATTTAAAAAAAAAAAAAAAAGAAGAAGAAGAAGAAGAACTCCACTTTCAACTCCTTATTTTGATAAAATTTGTTTTCAGACTTCAACATTAGCAATTACACACACACACACACACAAACTCACTGATTGAATGTGCCTAAAAGAATGCTAAAAAAAAAAAAAAAAAAAAAAAAAACTCATGAACTTCATGAGGTTAATTCGCCTCTCTGATCTATAATAATCATTCTGGAATTTTTGGTCCCAGGACCCCTTTACACTTTAAAGAATTTTAGAGAACCCTAAGGAGCTTTTGGTTATGCAGGTTATATCTATAAATCTTTAGCATATTCAAAGTTAAATTTGAAACAAATAGTTATTCCTTGATTTATTTTTAAAGTAATAATAATAATAAACCCATAGACTGTTAACATATTTATTAATAAGTTACTATCTTTTCTAACTTTTTTTAAAGTGGAAAATGGGCAATGCCATAGATGCATTTCCCATCTATCATGGCATTGCCGTAAAGACATTTGAAAAATGTCTTCAATGTCTGACTTTATAGAGGATAGCTGGGTTCTTTGAATACTTCTCTGTGCTTCTGCATACATGCAATTGAAATATGTTGCATTGGATGAAGTATATGAAAAAATTCAGCCTCACACAGAGACGTATGTGGAAAAGAAGAATATTATAATAGCCTTTTCGGATAATTGTGGTTATCCTTATGTGATACTATACCAAAATTTGACAAGTAGTAGTTTCTTAAAAGCATCAATGTGAAAATTGGAATGTAGAATCTGAAAACTTAGTGAATGTTCTATACTCTGGTACATTAATATTCATGAGTTTATGTCCAACTTTCAATGGGTTTTTTACCTACGTATGATGCCATAACATCACACATGATACCATTTAGAAATTGCTGGATATTTTAGTTTTTCAGTTCCTCCAAATGTTGACATATTTAAATACGTCATACCAAAAATCCACACTTACACCATCAGCACTGATGACATAAGAGAAATATGTAGCTACTAGGAAGCTTCAGGATCACAAGAGAGCTTACATGTTTTCCAAAATTCTATCACTTGAAAGCTCAAATTTATTGGCAACAAATAGTGTCTGTTGTTTTCCTTGAAGTGGGAGGATCAGTTTATTCTGTTTAAGAAAATATCTGCTAAATACCCACATCTGAATAGCTGAAGATTTCTTGTTAGTTATTCTTTCAATTAAAAATTATTTTCCATGAAAAAGTAACTAAATCAGCCCACAACTGTATCACACAAGTGCTGTTTCTTAAAATAATCATCATACTTTGACTTCCAGAAGCTAAGCATGCATATTTCCCGTCTTTCACAAGGAATGTTTAAAAAGATGTGTGCTAAAGAGTCAATGCTGTAAACAAAAGTTAATTTATTTTACTGCTATTTGTTTTATTTTATTTTATTTTTTTGAGAGTGAGTCTCACTCTGTTGCCCAGGCTGGAGTGCAGTGGCACGATCTCAGCTCACTGCAACCTCCATCTCCCGGATTCAAGTGATTCTTCAGCCTCAGCCTCCTGAGTAGCTGACACTACAGGTACATGCCACTATGCTTGGATAATTTTTGTTTGTTTAGTAGAGATGGGGTTTCAGCATATTAGTCAGGCTGGTCTCGAACTCATGACCTTGTGATCCACCTACCTCATCCTCCCAAAGTGCTGGGTTTACAGGTGTGAGCCACGGCTTCCAACCTACTGCTATTTCTTAAATGAAGTCAACACTTGATTCCTTTTGATGTTCTGATGGATAAAAATGAAACTCGCTGCTGACATAGTTTCATGCCACTGCTCATATTTGTGCTCAGCCATCTGTAGTTTTCTACACCATTGCTTTTGCACCATCAGTGCAACACACAAGGCAAGCGATGTCTCAGTGTTATTATAAAAATCATTTTGGTCATGCAGGACTCCTGCAAGATCTCAGGGAGAGAACACATTGAGAAACACAGCCCTGTGGTATTTCCATTAAGCAGGGATCTAGCTTCAGCTTGAACAACTAAAGCCAAGATATCCTTGCTTGGCACAGCAATGATAGTCTCCCTTAATGAAGTTGAAATCCATCTCTCTATAACTTCCACTAGTAAATCCTACCTACCCCAACCTCTTGGGAAAGCAGAGAAAAAAACTAACCCCTCTTCCATATGGCAGCCTCTCCACTATTTGAAGAGAGTTTTCGTGAATTCCCAGATTTGGGCTTCTCCAGGTTCAATATTCTTTCATTTATCAACCTTTCCACATAGGAATTAAATTTTAACTTGTGTGCACATCCTTATTACTGATGTAGTTCAGTTTATTATGAACCATCTCACTGTTTATTTTTAACTTTATTTTCAAAAATGTGAGATCTTCATCACAATCTGGTGGTGTTCCCTGCCCAATATAAATGTCTCAGTTTCATATTTTATGGCATTACCTCTTAAAAAGCCAAATATTAGAAACTTAATACAATTGATAAAAAGCCAAATATTAGAAAATTAATACAACTGATAAAATTAGCAAGAAATAACACAGAAAACACAGATTAAAAATATCAAGAATCAGCTGGGCATGGTAGCTCACACCTGTAATCCCAGCACTTTGGGAGGCTGAAGTGGGTGGATCACCTGAGGTCCCCTCACCTCTCTACTTAAAAAAAAAATACATCTCTAATAAAAATACAAAAATTAGCCAGGTGTGGTGGTGGGCACCTGTGGTCCCAGTAACTCAGGAGGCTGAGGCACGAGAATTACTTGAACCCAGGAGGCAGAGGTTGCGGTGAGCCAACATTGTGCCACTGCACTCTAGCCTGGCAACAGAGAAAGATTCTGTCTTAAAAAAAAAAATGAAGAATCATAAAAGGCTGATTACAAATCCCATCTACATAAAAACATCACTTTATGACAAAATTGAAAAAACACCTGACAACTTTGATTAAAAAATACAAATTTACCAAAACTGAGATTAGAAAGAGAAACTTAAAATTATTCTTTATCTATTAAATTGATTCTGTAATTGATTAAATGTAATTGAAACCATGTCAAAAGAAAACCTGGGCTTAAATGACTTTGCTGAGAAACGCTTCTAAGCATCTAAGAAATAAATGAAAACAATGTTCCATAAAATCGTCCAGAAAATAATTAAAAAGGATCACCTCCACACTTACGTTTTGAGGCCAATATACCTCTGGTAGATTGCACTAAAGTGCTTCGTTTCCCACCTCTCCCTGCCTCCATGACTGTTCCTAGTTTCCTCCCACACAGATTCTGGGTTGGCCATGAGACTTGCTTTTGCCTTTGGGAAGTTAAAAACATGCTGCAAGAAGAGGCTTGACAACATGCACGCTCCTTCTGGTCCTACCAGGAGAACATGCTGGACCAGCCCCTGGAGGACGAGATGGGTGGAGGAAACTGAGTTGTCTCAGCTGGGAATATTCTAGGCCAGTCAGCTCCCAGCCTGCTACTGAGCTGGCCACAGGTGAGTAGGTGCCCAGCTGAGATCAGCCATTTCTAATTTTGACCAGCAGAATTCTCCAATTCTTTAATCTCCAATTCTTTAAAAATAACACCAGGGATAAAGAGACCATTTTATTAACATCTGTGTCCCCAAGGACCTAATATTGTGCCTAAAATTATTTACACAAATGAATGAATAAATGGAATATTTGATCCCCATAGTTCAAGTTCATGTGTTAAACTATAAAATTATAATGTAACCTGTGCATCTCCAAGTTTTTTAATCTGGGCTTTCCTTCTTTACTATCACTCTGTCTCTCTGCCTCTCTCTCTCTCTCTCACACACACACGCACACACACACACCTGGATAAACACATGCCTATTATGGAATATTTGATACACACTGTAGAGATTCTCATGGTCATCTTTGATGATAGTTTTCTTCCTTTCTTCTTTCCTCTCTCCCTCCCTCCCTCCTTCCTTCCTCTTTCAGTTTGCAGCTGAATTATCTAACTCCTTATTGTAACTCATCCCATCTACTTTTTATAAGTAAACCCAAATGTAAGATGTAACCATCTTTTTAATGATTTTCCACAAAGCCAAAGGCTTGAGGACATTGCATGCTACACATCTTTACTAAACTTTGCTGTCATGAGTTTGCATCACAGTTCAACAGTTTCTTCTGTGCCTGCACCTAAAGCCCCAGTCACTTCACAGTGTCCTGCCCATGGACCTGCTCCCCAGGGGGCAATCAATTCCTCCATTTCTGGCCCCCTCCCTCCCCACTGCTCTCCAAATATCATCTTTTCTTCTTTTAGGACAACTCCCCACTTTCTTCTGAACTTGGTCCAGTCGGTGAAAACTTCTCTTGCTCTGTTGTTTCAAGTCATTTAGGAAGGAGGTGGCTAAATAAAATTCCAAACTCAAAACTAGAAACATTTTCCTCCAAAGGTCACCTGCCTTTAGATCACAATATCATCCTGAAAGCCAAAATCAGCTGAAATAAGTTTTTGTGTTAAGTCATATTTATTTTTCCTATGGTGCAATCAGTTTTGAACACGGTTGTGTTTAGAATAATGTCTTAAATGTTCTTTCTGTCTTCCATTTCTGCCAAGGACTGCAGTGGGGCAGGATAAAGGTGTGTCAGAAACAGGGCTGCCCATCAGGGACTATGCAGGGAACAGAAGAGTGCATTCTAGGCAGGGACATCTGCTGGTGTGTCCAAGGAGGGGTGTGTGTGTGTGTGTGTGTGTGCATGTGTGTGTGTGTGTTATGTATGTCTGCTGTAAAATACGATGGCTTCAAGCAGATAGTGGGATATCTTCAAACAGATCTGTCTCGGCAACATTAATGAGGAAGAAACAAGTTGGACAACACTGTTTAAGATAAAGGTGCTTTTTCCGCATGTTCTCACTCATAAGTGGGAGTTGAACAATCAGAACACATGGACACCGAGAGGGAACATCACACACCGGGGCTTGTTGGGGGGTGGGGGACAAGGGGAGGGAGAGCATTAGTACAAATACGTAATGCATTCCGGGCTTAAAACCTGGATAAGGAGTTGGTGGGTGCAGCAAACCACCATGACATGTGTATACCTGTATAACAAACCTGCACGTTCTGCACATGGATCCCAGAACTTAAAGTAAAATTTAACAAAAAGAAACAAAAAGATAAAGGCGCTTGTTATAAAGAGGATTGTTGGGGCTCTACAAATAAAGTATATGAAAGAAGTTTCTAGCTGCCTTGGTAGCTACAGACTGCCCTTTGTCTTGTACTTAAAGCCCTTGCATGTCAGAGATTTCTGTTCCAAGTTCCCATCTCAGCCGTCTCAGCCACCTCATCTTCCTGTGGCATCTAATTACTACTAAATGTTCTTGCCAGAGCAAATGTCTCTGCATTCTCCCTCTACGCACAGAATCTAAATGAAATCTACATTTTTTTTGTTTGGTTTACATCAAACAAAGAAAATATTTGCAAGCAAATAGAGGGATGTGTCGGAGAGTTCTTTCTCATGTCTCCCATATTTCACTGCTGCCTTTTTCCTTTTGATGTAACAGCCAATCTATTTCCAAAATGGGATGCCGATAAACATTTACTTTCTCCTTCTTTTTTTCTGATTTACCTGTGACTCTTCCATTCAGAAAATATTCACCCCTATTATCATCCTATGATCTTAATTTTAACCAAATTCATAACCCACAAAGTATTTCTTGGCTAAGCAAACAGAAAAACATGTCCTTGGCTGTAATGCATTCAGGACAAATTCCAACCCATAACATGAAATTGAGACATCTCAGAAAATGAAATAAGCACATATACATGCAGCTATTTATATATTTGCCAATTTTATTAGCATTTTTTTAACTTTTTTATGCTCCCATTTAACCTGTAAATAAAAATTGCTAGGTAGTACAAGCCACACATATATAATAGAGGTTTGGAATTGAACCATGAAATTTGTTTTCTATTGGAAATTGAGAATAGCCACAGTGCTTGAAGTTTTGATTCAGTTCATGAAAACTCTTATTTTCTTTTAGAGAATAGGTATAGAATCCTAAATGTGGGAATGGAGGAGACTATCTATTTGGATATAAGCATTTGTATAAATATATGTGTATCATTAGAACATATTATTATATAAAATAATAATACTAATATACCATCTGGCTGTAATCATAATGTAATTGTAAATTTATTAGTATATTAGTCATTCTGATATATGAATAACAGTATCAATAATAAAGTGATCAGAATAGAGAATCAGTGCTAATATTTTTCATTTGCTTCCTGTAGACTTTGTTGCCTAAGCGGTGTCTTATGTCTGAGTTTTCAAGAAAGCCCATACATCTCACTAGATTGACACTTAATTGTCTCCTGCTTGGAATCTTGATGAGCTCTCCTGGCCTGTATCTATAACCAAGTCAGATTAAAGACCTCCTCTTTTAATTTTCAAAAGGTCTCATGACTCTCATCCTAATAAATGATGTTTAATTAGAAAAGATTAAATATGACAAATGGAATAAAAATTACCAACTCTAATTTATAATTCAAAATATACTTTCATAATGACATGGGACGGCATACAAATATAAACAACATGTAGATATAGACTCCTTGTGTTTTCCATAAAAATGTTCCCATAGGACAAATTAAGAACTGCACGTACAGCTTATTTTGCAGGGTTTATAAAGTGAGACAGTTTTCTAGATCAATATACAGAGCATGCAACAACTTCTTGTTTAGCGGATTTTAAGGTAAAATAAATTGAGAAACATACATACAACGTTTATACACTGATTTGTATTTGTCCTTATTATTCTTTCCTGAGTGTCCTAAGAGTGCTCAATCATTAAATTTATTTCCAAATAGTCCTTTTAATCTGTTTTTCTTTTCAGAAAAAAATTGTACATGTGATTTTTCTGAGCTATGGGCAGCATCTCAGTTTGTACTCTGTTTTTAAGTAAGAGCAATTGTTCTGCAAGGGACATTCACATTGTTTACTTGTTCTTACCTCCTCCCTCTCAATAATACTGAGCCCTCACTAATAGATTCAAGTATGCAAGGCTTAGATTGAACTCTTCAGTCACAAATATTTTTGTTCAAACTCAATTTACTCAGCAGAAAGAAAATGCTCTTCCTCTCTTCCTCCTTCTCCTTTTTCCTATTACTCCCTTCTCCTCCTTCTTCTCCTCCCCCCCTTCTCTACTTCCTCTTTCTCCTCTTCATTCTTCATGAAATTTCACCCATACTGACCTTTGTTCCCTTAACATTGATCATGAACAACTTTCCTTATATTTGATACAGTCTATGATGGCATTTTGAATGGGTGTATCATATTCTGCCACATGAAAATGTATCTAATTTGTTGAACACTATCCTGATACTAAATCTGCTCTTGAATATTACATATATGTTATATATATTTAACACTCTCCTGATATTAAATCTGCTCTTGAATTATATATATGTATATATATATACGTATATATACATATATACGTATATATATACATATATATGTATGTATATATATGGAGAGAGAGAGAGAGAGAGTGAGAGAGAGATGAGAGAGAGAGAGAGTCTTGCTCTGTTGCCTAGGCTGGAATGTAGTGGTACAATCACAGCTCACTGCAGCCTCGACCTTCCAGGCTCAGATCATCCTCTCACTTCAGCCTTCCAAGCAGCTGGGACTACAGGTGCATGCCACCATGACTGGCTAATGTTTTGTATTTTTAAAGAGACAGGGCTTTACCATGTTGTCCAGGCTGGTTTCAAACTCCTGGGCTCAAGTGATCTGCCAACCTTGGCTTCCCAAAGTGCTGGGATTATAGGTGTGAGCCACCGTACCCAGCTTGAAATTTCAAAGATGATGATGTTGAATGTATTTAGATGAGTAAATAGAATTAAAGAAACAAAAATATTTTCAATAGTTGCTACATTTATGTCGTCCTTAGAGCTTCCCCGAGATTGTTTCAGTGCTTCCACTCTGTGTCATCATGATCTTCAGAAAAGCTTTGCATTAGAAGTGGAACTGTTTTTTATTGATGTGTTATGAGTTTATATCTCTACTACTGTCTCATTAGCATCTCACAGTTGTGTTTTATGGCTGCATAGACCTGCTCAGATAAACAAATGCAGAGTTATTGAGAGTTTAAACGTAAGTCGCACCCACAGTCATGCACAAGGAGACTATATTCACGGAGCACTCACCGTGTGATCAAGCCTGTGCAAGGCATAGTTCAAATGATATGGTGTGAGGGTCACTGGCATTGAGGATAAAAATAACTACAACAATAAACTAATGATGATGATAGCTAACATTATATAACACTAGTACATCTCCGAGAGAGTTCTACATACTTCGAATGTAATCATATTTACTTCAGACAACAGCCCATAAAACTGTATTATCATTTTCTACACTCTGCACCAAGAGAATGAAGGCAAAAAAAAGTCTGTGTAATTTTCCTGAGATGACACACACTTGTAATTAAAGGAGCAGGGCTGAACCCCAGGCAGTAGGGCCCTGGGTCTGCATGCAATGTTTATAACAGGACTGGGAGCCAGGCAGCATGGTCAAAGAAAATTGAAGAACAGAATCATTTATTATCAAGTGCTAAATTGCTAGACAAAAATAATCAGTGCATGAACTACTGTATAATGAGGTGTTAATTGTGTGGTAAGGAAGAAGGAACTTGGATAAATTGGAATCTTCTCAAACAAAGGAGAATGAGAAATTCTCCACGGAGAATGTGTCAATACATAGAAAAGAAAGACCAAGGTCTTCTCCAGACGGAGGGCAGGAGGAGTAGGACCAATATTGTCTTCATATCATCAGTGTCAGTTTTATATTTTTATACTGCCAATGAATACTCAGTTTGGTTGTGGATATTATTAATATGACAGGAGAAACATTTTGAAATAATTGTGGTATTTTGTTTATTTTTATAGATGTAGATTTTAGAACAACTTTAAATTCTCATGATAGCTGCCAGAGGAGGGTCATTGTGGACATTTTACAAGAATAATTTATAACACAATTCAGAATTCTAGGATAATACAATTTCAGAAAACAGCTTAGTGTATACACATTAATTGAGCATGACACTTTAAAATGAGATCCAAGCCTGTGACATGTGACTTGATTTCCTTTGAAGAATGGCCCATCAACTCTCATGGAACAATATGGTCACACTGTCGGTGAACTTGACTCTACATAAACCTTTTAAGGCTACCAATAGCTCTCAGACTCTGAGTGGCGTCTGATTTGTTAGATGGGGATCCCCATGCTTCCCTGGATCTTATATCCACAGGTGTCTTTTCTTCCATGCTGTAACTTTAAGCCACTTTGTAGGAATAAGATTTTACCAAAATTTACTTGGTAAAGACCTGTTGGTAGTGGGGAAATTTTAAATAACAATATTTCCAAGGAGCTTGTTTTTCATTGCACAATGTGCTATTTTGAAAACTCTGACAGACTGAACATTCCATTTAAGAAAATAATTCTAGTTTATTATTTGATACATTAGTCATTTATCACTAATTAGAATCATCTGAAATGAGAAAACAAACAAATGAACAACAACAAAATCGTGTGTCTGGTGTGTCCAACCATATGACCGTGAGTTATTATGACCCTGGTCTTGTAGGCAAATCTGTTAGTATCATTAATTTTGGGAAAAGGTTACAACTGCAATTTATCTTTGCCAGGAAAAAAATCCAAATCTTCTATATAACATGAATCTTCAATTAACCAATTTTAAGTAACTGTGAGAAAACTCTCACCTATGATCTTAAAGGTCTTGCAAAATGGCATCAGCTTTAATTTTACAGCAAGTTCAGATTTGCGCTTTCTGACAGAGGAGGTGAAGAAGTTTATGTTTTGTGTCCTGCTTAGATAATACAACACAATTAAAACTGGCAAAGCTAACATGTGTTCTGATTACACTTAAATTCTCCCATCTACTCCATTCTATTTTTATTTTTCAAATGTTTAATTTTTTTTTTCTTGAGACAGGGTCTCACCCTGTCACCTAAGCTGGAGTGCAGTATTGTGATCATAGTTCACTGCAGCCTCAACCTCCTGGGCTCAAGCAATCCTCCTTCCTCAGCCTCCTGGGTAGCTAGGACTACAGGTACACACCACCATGCCCCTGTGACTTCAAGTCTTCATCCAGTTATTCTGTGGTTCAACTGGAGGAACTGATTTGTTTCCTGGCAAGAAGCATACATATATATATTTTTTTTAGAGATGGGGTCTCATTATATTGCCCAGGACGGTCTCAAAGTCCTGAGGCTCAAGCAATCATTCTGCCTCAGCCACCCAAAGTCCTGGGATTAAAGCTATGAGCTACCATACCCAGCTCCTCTCCACTGTAAAGAGAGAGGTTCCTTCATCATACTTTAATCAGTTTACAGTGATATCTTTATTCAAACTTACATAAAGTCTTAGCTTTCTGAATTTTTCAGAACATCTAAGACTAAATTCCTTTTTATTTTAATAAGATAGTTAAGGAGTAAATTTACTTAATAAATGTATCATTATTAATATATTTATTTTCTTTGTTTCCAATATCATCAATCTTATGTCATTAATATACTCATATAGACCATATTTATCTCTCTTAGTGCCATCAGTTTGTTGTAAATGCTAGTGTAGTTTATTTCCAGATCAGCTTGGGCAGTCCTTCTTTCTTTTCATATAGAAGGGAAGATCTCTCATTTTCAGAGATCGATGGTAATCCTACCCCACTTGCCTTTTCACCTTCATATGTATACATATATTGATTCAATCTTAATTTAAAAACTTCATTATAATAATTTAGTATGAACCACACTTTGACAATTGTTGTGAATGTAATTCTTATTATGCTCCACTCTTGACAAGATAAAGCCATTGATTTAAGTTTTGGTAGATGAGCAAAATTCCTGTAATGATTCCAGCTGGAAGAGCAGAGGGAAGAAAATATAATGTCTGTTTGGCTCTAACATTTGTTCTAATAAAATTATAAAGCTGGAATGACCAGAAATATTGTAGTTTGAAAATGTAGAAAATCCACAAGTTTGTAAATATGCTGGTGATAATGTTTTGAGTGTTTAGTGCCACAAGTAAGAGTTAATCAATAGAATTCTACAACCCTGCCAGTAGATCAATATAATGTCACTGCCCCTCTTGCTGGTAGTGGGTCAATTTTCTGAAATGTGCAATAGAATAAGTACTCTTTATTCTATTGTGGCAGCCACAAAGTTCTGTTATAAGTTTAAATAGTTGTAAACAATGTCATTTTCATATCAGTAAATATGGGAGTTTTAAAAATAAAAAATGGTCAACTAAAAATTAGATATGTGATCTTAAATTTACCCAGTGAAATCTAAATACCAGGATGATTCTCTCTCTCAGATTATGCACTGAAAATATATATGAAAAATCCTGAATGATGCTTCTTGCCTGGAAAGAAAGCAGTTCTTCCAGTTGAACCATTGAATATCCATAGACTTTAAGTCAGACCTCCAACTGTCCTGCAGAGGAATGGAATTATCATTTGCCTTCTTTATACCTCCATGTAATTCCATCACCCCCTGCTTATAGTGACTATCCATTTTGAAGGAAGAAATCTATTCTTTTTTCTGAGTCTTTAAAAATATATAAAGGGAACACAATTTTCTTCCAGTTACAATATATTTCTTTTATAAAGACACAGAGTAAAATGTCAGAGGTGATGAACATATTTCATTTTAAAGCAACCTAAAAAAATGATTGCATGAAAAAAATCATAGATGTTTCTTATCCTGAAAATACTCACACAATAATTAAGGACAACACATAAGTGCCACAAATGTAAAAGGTCACATAGTAATAAGATCAGCGTGATTCCTGAAGCACACTGCAGTGTTTTGCCCATAGCAGTTAAACATATTTTTCTGATCGGGGTCAGTTAGGAGGACACAGAAAGCCAGATTGTCTGCTTTAATTGAGCATCACATGCTTTTAGTACCTGAAGGGCTGGATTATGCAGTCTCTTATGGACTCATCCTTTGGACAGGGGACTTCCATCTGCTGGAAAGCACTTTTCTGTTGTTTAAATCAAGGTCATTTCATGGGCTGGGAGGAATGTGTAGAGCTAGAACCTTGCATCTATCCTGGAGGCAAAGTTTCATAAAACATGTCCCTCTCCCTCATCTTCAGTGAGGCCAACACCAAGGAGATGCTTATGCAAGGCCAGTGATGGGGGCATGCGCCACTGGTCCTCATGAAGACATGGAGCAGGTGGAGAGACAGGGCGGCGGCCAGCACCACAGAGGTGCGCAGAGAACGGTACTTAGCACCTGACATCTTGGAATCCAATCTCAGCTTTGACTTTGGCAGGTGTCAGTCTACCTAAACTGTCTCATCTGCGAGACATGACAAGTTTCTTTCTCAGACAATTACTTTCTTCTTTTTATTCTTGTTGAGTTATAAGGATATTTGATAACATTGCATATATAGAATCCCAGTGAGTTGAATAGTTTCCACTCGGAATTCATGTCCACCCAGAACCTCAGAATATGACTTATTTGCAAATAGGGTCTTTGCAGGTGTCATTAAAGATCAGGATGAGGGTGACTGGAGTGGGGTGAGCCCTAAATTCGAGGAAAGTGCCCTTGTAGGAGATACAAAGTTCCCCACAGAGACTCAGAGGCAACCCTATGACGCCAGAGCCAGAGATGGGTGAGATGCTGCCAGAAGCCAAGACGCAGGAGGTGGCGAAAGCTGAGTGAGGCAGGAAGGATGCTCCCTAGAACCTGGGAGGAAGTGTAGCTCTGCTAACAGCTTGATTTTGGACTGCTAGCCCCCCAGAACTGTGAGAAAATAAACGTCTGTTGTTTTAAGCCGTGGAGTTTGTGGTAATTTGTATGGCAGCTCTCTCTGGGAAGACTAAGTTTAATTAAGTATTGCTTTGATTAATATGAATCTCATTGGATTTTTTTATTATGTCCTGTCAAGACTTAAGAAGGTGAGCAGGAGGCTGCTGTAGACCTTTTTTGGATTCCAAAACTTTAGATCATCAACTGGGAGAGAGAATTCCCGAATTAACAATTGACTGAATCAATTGTTGTACTTTTTCCAAAAATCTTAACATCTTTTGCTACCTCCCGTTTGTGGTTTGCCTCCTGATGTTACTTCTTCCATTGCTAATAATTTTCCTTCTCACCATGAATGGGTGATCACCACAAAAGACTGGATTAGACTGACTCTCCTGCTAGAATAAACAAGAAAGCATCACTGATTTTTTAGCCAAAAGGCAATTCGGAATCATCTCATTTGATGGCAATTTTTGCCTATTTTTAATACCAAAAATAAATTTTAAAAATATATATTCCCTTCTACAATATTGCAACTGTAAGTGGCAGCTACAAAGTTTTGTTATAAGTTGGAATAGTTGTAAAGAACATACTTTTTGTATCAGCAAATACGGGAGTTTTAAAAATAAAAAAGGGTCGACTAAAAATTAGACACGTGATCCTAAATTTACCCAGTGAAATCTAAATACCAGAATGATTTTCTCTCTCAAATCATCCATTCAAAGTATACATGAAAAATCTCAAATAATAGTTGGTATTTCTACATGATTTTTTCTTCTCCTTGAATATAAATATCATTCCATTTCTTCCATAGAATTTTACATTAACGTAAATGTTTCTATACTTGAAAGTGCTTTGTTCATCACATTATTTTGCTGCAATAAAAATATGGATGCAAATGTCTGTGACCACAAGACAGTGTTAAGAGCTTCTTCTAGACCAATTTTTTATCACAATTTTTTTATTTTTTATTTCCATAGGTTACTGGGGAACAGATGGTGTTTGGTTATATGAGTAAGTTCTTTAGTGGTGATTCGTGAGATTTTGGTGCACCCATCACCTGAGCAGTATACACTGCACCCAATTTGTATTCTTTTATCCCTCATCCCCTTCCCACACTTTCCCCTTGAGTCCCCAAAGTCCATTGTGTTGTTCTTATACCTTTGCATTCTCATAGTTTAGCTCCCACTTATGAGTGAGAACATAGGATGTTTGGTTTTCTCTTACTGAGTTACTTCATTTATAATAGTCCCCAATCTCATCCAGGTTGCTGTGGATGCCATTAATTCATACCTTGTTTTAATTGATACAGAATTAAACAAACAGCATAAATACTAGAGTCAAATAACATAAATACAAAGATATAGCAATAATCAAACAACATAAATATAAATGCAACATAAGTAGCTGAATTAATCACACAATATAAATACTAATGTAGGGGGACTTCTGGAACTGCGCTGGCCCATGACCCTTCAAAGTCGTCTCCAGTGGGACTGAGGCTGCTCGCTCGGGCCAAGGGTTATACCTGGAGACAGACTCGGCTGTGATCAGTTAGCATCCACTGTCCTGGCAGTCCTGCAAATGGGTCACTCAGTCCTTGAGGATGATCCTGGCAAGGTGACCCAGCATCACTGCACACAGCACGCTCATGCATTGATGCATGAAAGCATTTAGAACAGCACTCAACATGCCACATTTAATACATTAAGAAATTATTAACATCATTAATGAGCTCTGCTTTGATATTCCATACTCTAAAACTGTTCCGCCATTTCTCCTATAACCAAATCTATTTACAGACAGAGAGAAAAGTACTCTGTATGAAGACGCAGTGTAGAGACCATTTTATCAAAAAGAATCAAGTCCTATCTCTTGTTATCAGCTATTCAATCTCAGGAAATACAACAAGAAACCAATGTGAAATGTAAACATATTGTAAACATATTGTTCACATCACTAGGCTAAATAAAATATGATATAAAATGATCAAATAAGACGTCTAGCATTAATAAGGTCTAAAGATGATACATAAAGAAAAAGAGGACCTAACTAACTGCCTAATGCATTTTAACAGCTAAACTAATATTTTTATCCTCCTAAAAAATACAAACCCATTTCTTAGGTTTTATTACTTGTTGACATATCTGGTAAATCACACATTTTCCATGGTAGAATTTTTATTTTTTTAAGATGAGCATCAAATGAAGACCACATCTCTTACCTAGAGAAAACATTTTTTTGTCTCTTATTAAATATCCCCTCCTCCTTCTACTCTGGCTCAATTCTCTTCTGCCAAAACTCATACACTATCAGCGCAAAGCACATGAGTGGTGAAAATTAAAATTTTCTAGATTCTACATAAGCATCTATGATATTTCTGTAAAAAAAAGACATGAAAATGTCAAATAAACTCTTAAATAAGTGTATATATGTTAAGAATAATACTATACTAAAATCACTTTTCTTGAATTACATAGAATCTTTCCTCAAAAATATGTTAAAGATGTTGCAATACACTATTGTTTATTAAATTTGTTTGCATAAATCTGCCTCTTACTGACAGAAAGTAACTCTGAGAAGATAAATATAGAATTTAAATCATTGAACTATTGCTTTTATTCAATAAATAACATACCTTATTTGAAACATAACCATATTTTTTGACTAATAGTTTACACTATGAAAGCTACTAAGTAAAAAAATAAATATCTGCCCTAAGAGGTATTTTTCAGCTAGAGCTTAAAAATAACTGCATTATAGTAAAATATTTTAAAATCTATATAAAATAATAACTACATGAAATTTCCTTTTAAAGAAAGGTAACATATGAATACTAATGATGATAGTTAAACTTTTAAAAATGACCGAGCATGAATAAAGTAGTCAAATAATTTACTTCTAAATAATACAGGTAAGTTTAGAACTTTTATTTGTGTGAGGATTGGAAAACTCAATGAGACTTGATTTCTAGTTTAAAATATTCACAATATGAGGAAATGGACAGCATGAGCTATTATTTTCTAAATGTTTGAAAAGCCAATACATCATATTTGTATTTTAAGAAACAAGAGCTAATATACATCTTACATTTTATTACATGCAAATATATCGAGCTCATTTTGATAATCTAATTTTAAAATAATGAACTTACAGTGTTTAAAATACAACTATATTCCTTTTCAAATAAATTAAAATTATAATTATTTCATTCCTTCTTTATGAAAATTATTCTAAATCTTGAAAAAGAATTTAAAAAGTAAAGATAATCTTATTGATCTGTTCACATATGTTCATATTTTAGCTTATTGGATCAGATTTCCCTGAATAATTAATGGAATTGGCATTAATTAAATTTTCCCACAGCCACTTTTCGTAGGTTTTCAAGATACCATTGTTTCCAGATTTCAAGTTTTTGATCAGACTGCTGAGCTGAAGGCAGATAGTTCTGGTTTCTTTAGCTTGTTTTACTAAGAGGCTTAGTATCAACATACAGGCCTGTCCATGGTGGTAGGTTGATCATTGTCATTTTCTTACATCAATCACATTTTATAATCTGCTCCTCTATGTGACCTTGCAGTACAGTAGAGAGGTGTGCATGCATGTCCTTGCCCAGAGATGTTACATTTGGTCATGCAAATTGCTTTAGCAATGGAATGAAGTGTATGCAGAACTCTTTAAACTTGTGTGCAGGTCTATTGAGCCCTCTTGCACTCATATGAACCGCCATGAAAAGAAGATACTCAGAGTAGTCAATGCCCCTGAAAGGTTGAGGAAACATGTGGACCAGACTTGAACTGCACCAGCATCCTGAAGCCTCTAGTCCAAACTTTGGACTTGAGTTTAGCCAGGTGAGTTACAAATGACCTGTAATCCCATGAGAAAGAAATATATGGTCTTGGTTTTCTGTTTTCATGACTTTTTCCACAGCAATATTGCAGCAAGAGCTGATGAAAACATCCATACCAGATGATTTTCAGCTTCAGGAAAATTAACATGAGCATTCATATTTTTACAAAATGATAAACCCTTACTTTTATTTATATACTCATTTCTAGTTAGTTCTCAAGAAAACTTGTACTCCATTTGTCTTTATGTATTTGCTTGCTTTCTGCAGGGAATCAATAATGGGCAATTACAGGTTCAATCATAAGTTCAAGAAAGACGTTAGAGGTTTCTTCCAAAATATTTGGAGACAGGTAGTTTTTCTGGGACATTTCTATAAAGAGTCTTTATCAGCTCAAACGTTCAGCTTCCTCCTGTAAAATTTGGTTGGTAAAGGCGGCATGCACACGTGTTTTGGGTGGGGACATATATCATGTGCATGACTTTTGAAGTCATTCAAAATTGGCTTTAAATTGCTGCTCTGCCCTTATTAGCACATAACAGAATAAATGATTCATTCTGCCTCAGCCTTAGTCTCCACATTGTTAAAATGGGGATAGTAAATCGTGAGCCTAACTCCCCTGACTGATGTAAGAGTGAAGTAGAATGATGCCAACAACTCAGGTAGTGCACATCTGCTTCCCTAGAAACACTCATTATGTGTCAGGATTCTGTTTAGCAGAGGTATTGCTGTAAAAACTACTGTTAGTTTAATCGAATTTTAAATATGTCACTGACTATGATGGAGTAATTTTTATGGGCAGGTCTCGCAAACACACACCAAGCTAGACCATATCTATGAAGTGACTGTTTTCAGGTATTGGACAATGTGCAGCATAAGAATATGACCATGGGGACAAGAGAAACTCCTGGTTCTCCTGGCTCTCTGCAGGGGAGCAAGTCCCTAAACAGCAGTGCAGTCAGTTGGCCCCCAAGCAGAGAATGGCAACTCCATGGAGGTGAGAAGGCAGGGGTGGGAGTATGGGTGGTTTGGGAATCTGTGGGGCAGAAGAAGAGGGCATCAGGGAGATCCCAAGCATTCCTTTGGGGACCCATCATGAGTTTGGGCTGCATATGCTTGTGCAGCTATGACTGCTGCCATCTTAACATAAACCTGCTTAAGGGGTTTATGTTAAGGAGAGATTAAGGGGAGGACAGAGATAGAAGAGTCCCACCAAAGGACATTGGGAGTCCAGCCTGCTATGATGGAGAGATGTTATTGGCATCTCATCAACAACCCTGGCACAGAGCTGTAACGCCAGATGTTTCACTTTGGGCATAGAAGCCATCCCCTAGAGTAACTTCTATTGTGGCCCCACAATAAAAGACTTTTCTGTTTTTTAATTTTTAAAAAAAACTGTTGAAAAATAGCATCATAAGGTAAATTTTATAGCATCTATAGACATAAGATGTGTGACAAGAAGAGCATGGGTGATGGTGGGCAGGTGAGTGTAATTCTGTTACATCTGGAAAGTGGCGTGTATTCAGAGTGGAAGGAGGCAGGCAGCATGAATTATAACATGCGAATTGTGAACTGTCAGGTGTGGAGTACAAAGTGTGAAATGGTAAAATGCTGACTCTACATAATCTTTGATAAATTGAGGATTCATATCATCAGCCCTGGGGCAACCACTAAAAATAAGTTAAAAATATGTCTAGCTCAGAATTGCAGTGGAAAGAATAAAGTGGAATTCTAAAAATACTTTACATAAAATAAAAGCAGTTAAAGAGCAACAGAGGAACAAAAAGAAGGGACAAATGAAAGAAAATCACAAAATTGCAGAATTAAATACAACTATGTCAATAATGACGTTAAATAGACTAAAAATCTCACCAGAGGGCAGATTTTTTTCAGACTAGATAGAAAGCAATATATGCTTCCTAAAAGAAATGCTATTTTAAAAAAAGACAAATTAGTTGAATTACAAGGAAAGAAAAGGTATAACATGTAAATCAATAAAAGTATGCTAACATAGTTATATCAATATAATAAAAGCAGACCTCAAAATAAAGAGTATTAAAGAGAAAAAGAATTATAAGGAAGATATACTATCTTAAATAAATACATATCTAATGGCAAAGCTTGAAACTTCAAGCTTCATTAAGAAGCGAACTAAAACAAATAACAGTAAACAGTATCCTTGAACTAAAACAACTAAACTAAAACAAGTTCACAATCAGCATCTGATAAAACAATTAGACAAACTGTCAGTATATAAAAATGATACAGGTTTGCTGAGAATGATGACTTCCAGCTTCAGCCATGGCCCTGCAAAGGACACAAACTCATTCTTTTCATGGCTGCATAGTATTCCATGGTGTATATGTGCCACATTTTCTTTATCCAGTCTATCATTGATGGGCATTTGGGTTGGTTCCAAGTCTTTGCTATTGTAAATAGTGCTGTAATAAATATATGTGTGCATGTGTCTTTATAGTAGAATGATTTATAATCCTTTGGGTAGTCTCAGCAAACTGACAAAGGAACAGAAATCCAAACACCTCGTGTCACATGTTCTCACTCATAAGTGGGAGTTGAACAATGAGAACACATGGGCACAAGGTGGGGAACATCACACACTGGGGCCTGTCAGGGGGTTGGAGGCGAGGGGAGGGAGAGCATTAGGACAAATATCTAATGCATGTGGGGATTAAAACCTAGATGATGGGTTGATAGGTGCAGCAAACCACCATGGCACATGTATACCTATGTAATGAACCTGCACGTTCTGCATATGTATCCCAGAGCTTAAAGTTTTTTAAAAAAGATATAGGGTATAAAGACACACACACCATATACACATATACACACTCACATACACATGTATTGGATCCATAATATTTTTAAAATATAACAAGTTAGTAAGAAGAAAGCAAACAATCCAAGTAATTTTTTTTTAAAAGCATGGCAAACTATTTGAACAGACCAACTAAGATATTTGGGTATTAAGCTTTTTCTTAATCTTAGAATATGAAAAGATGTTCTGCATTACTCATCATGGAAGTGCTAAATGAGATAACACTTCACACACTCGAATGGCTAAAATTAAAAAGGCTGACAATACCAAAAATTAATGAGGATGTGGAGCAAGTGGAACCCACATACGTTGCTGTTGGGAATGTAAAGCTCCACACCCACTGTAGAAAATAGTTCTGCAGCTTTTTATAAAACTAAAGCTATATGCCAGCAAGTCCAGTCCAACGTATTTATCTATGAAAAAATTTAAAACAAGCAAGCTACGTCCTCAAAACTTTATACACCAGTGTTTAGAGCAGCTTTATTCTAATAGCAGCTTTATTCTAATAGACTGGAAATAACCCAAATGTCTGCCGTTGATGTTCAGTCATATGATGAAACACCATTCAGCAATAAAAAGGAACACACTTTTTGAGTGGATCTGACACATGCCACAATACTGATGAATCTTAAAAGCATGAAGCCAGTTGAAAGAAGTCGGATACAAAAGAGCATGTTCTATATGATTCAATTTATGTGAAGTTCTAACATATGCAAAACTTAGAGTGGCGAAGGCTAGCTCAGGCTGCCTGGTGCGGGATAGGGGATAGATACAGGGACTGTGAAGGGACAGGTGGGAACGTTCCGAAGTCACAGAAATGGTCTGTGTCTGGATCAAGATGGTGATCACATTTGTGAAAACTCATCAGTCTGCACATTAAAAACACAGGCATTTAATTTAATGTAGACTGCTGCCAATTAATTTTATTTTAAGATAAGCAAATTAGTTTTTAAAAGGAAGGCATAGACCCCCAGATCTATTTTGCATGAATTCCAAAATATAGTTAGCAGACCATTAGGAAGCCTGAAAAAGCATATTAAAAGATGACTCAGTCCTTGAACAATTGCCGTTTCCCTCACAAATCTTAAAGATGCTAATTTTCACTGGTGACGACCAGCCATGGTCAGGTATCCATTAGTCCTGTGACAGGACCAGGCAAGGCGGCAGAATCCCCAAATCAGATATTTTATTTTATTTTATTTTATTTTGAAACGGAGTTTTGCTCTTGTTGCCCAGTCTGGAGTGCAATGGTGCGATCTTGGACCACTGCAACCTCCACCTCCCAGGTTCAAGCAATTCTCCTGCCTCAGCCTCCCAAAGTAGCTGGAATTACAGGTGCACACCACCAAGCCTAATTTTTTTGTATTTTTCGTAGAGATGGGTTTCACCATGTTGGCCAGGCTGGCCTCAAACTCCTGGCCTCAGGTGAGCCGCATGCCCGGGCCTTCCAAAGTGCCACAATGACAAGCATGAGCCACTGCGCCGGCCAATCACATATTTTCTTACGTCTCCTTTCCCACGTTGCACTCATAGACCCTTCCTCCCCAGGACTACATGGCCCTCATTTTTTTGTAGCATGCTGTTAGCCCTGCACCACCGCACCACCCAAGGCTTACAGCATCTGGACTTTACCTCTGAAGATTAAAGACAATGCTGACTGGGAAAATCCAATCTGATTTTATTCTTAGCCCATGATAGTTATAGGAAACTGGGAGCTAATGGACATGATGAAGATACTGAGAACAGCAGTCAAAAATCCATCATTAGGCATATTCCCTGAACTCATCTGATCATTGTAGTCCTAGACTAGTCCCTTCCTACGATGCATATTCTGACTGGGATTCTGATGTATTTATGGAAGACATGATCACAGAGTTAGTTAGGATTGTAAAAGAGTGTGATATTTAAAGAACTATACTACAGGGAAAAAAAGCGTCTCTGCCAGCCTTCGGGGGAAAAAAAACAGTTCCCTAAGACATCAAGCCATAGTCTCCCTTTCCTACACTCATGTGCAACATAGGATCCCTTCCTAGGTTCACTCACGTCACAGTAGAGAAAGGGACATTCAAGACAGAGAGAAGAGAAGTCAAGATCCTCAGAAGAGGAGAAGAAGGGGCACCCTGTGATCAATTTCAAAATGGCTATTTGACCTATGTGCTGGCAACATAACATTTGTTTTACTAAACATAAAGGATCAGTTGAACGCAGTGGCTCATGCCTATAATCACAGAACTTTGGGATGCTGAGGTGGGCAGATCACCTGAGGTCAGGAGTTTGAGGCCAGCCTGGCCAATATGGTGAAACCCTATCTCTACTAAAAATACAAAAATTAGCCAGGCATGGTGGTGGGTACCTGTAATCCCAGCTAATTAGGAAACTGAGGCATGAAAATCACTTGAACTTGGGAGATGGAGGTTGCAATGAGCAAAGACTGCTCCATTGCACCCCAGCCTGGGCAACAAGAGTAAAACTCCATCTCAAAATAAAAAAAGGATCAATTGTTTGGTTGGAATTTAATTTTTATTTTTAACTATTCATAATCTGTAGTGTTGTCTTATCATGCTGAGGTTGATTTGAATAACTACAGATTTACCAAAAAGTTCTTATAAAATTCCTGATTTATTAACTCTTTTTCCTAAATTGGGCAACTTCCCAAAGTTTCGAACAAAGTCAACTTTTCGTCTCTGTCCTCCTGTAGCTTATTCGTAAGGGAACATTGGAAGTGCATGGACAGAGACTTTGTCAGCTGAAATACTGAGACTCTGGCACAGACACTAGGAGAGACGCACAAGTACAAGCTGACCTTAATCTACATCCCACGGGTGTCATTCTGACATTTCTAGTGCCCTAATCAAGAACTCTCCCGAAGTGGTTACTCAGCAGTTTAAGTATCATGCAAATCCATACTGCAGGCTTTGCTAAAAAGCACAAAGGATGTCAGAAATATGTTTTCACCGGTAAAATGAATGACACTCAGCATAGTGTTCAGTGAAAAAGATCTTATGAGTCCCTGGCATCACCGAAGCCTGACATTCAGTGTCATCAAGAAGCCCCTGGTCCTATGGCCTTATCTTTCCAGAGGTCTCTGTCACCTGACCCAGCATGCACAGTGAGCAGGTCCTGCTAGAGAAACCCTCCTGTGTCACACCCAGGATGGAACACCCGACAGAGCAGAAAGGAGCTACCAAGGCAGATTAGCCGATTGTGGTTTTTTAAAATAGGCTTTATTTTTTTTTAATATATTTTACTTTAAGTTCTGGAGTACATGTGCATAACGTGCAGATTTGTTACGTAGGTATACATGAACCATGGTGGTTTGCTGCACCTATCAACCCATCATCTAGGTTTTAAGCCCACATGCATTAGGTATTTGTCCTAACACACATATATACATGCATAGACACACACACACTCCGCACACACAGATACATATATGTACACTCTCTCCTCTCCCTCTAAATGCCATAACTGACCAAACAAATCTATTAGTGAGAGCCAAATTATTTAGATTAGTTTGCAGAATGAGGATGTAGCTTTTAGTGGCTTTATTGATTCACTGAAGGATGCTGGGCTCCAGCTGAAGCCAATGACTGGAAAGGTGTACTGTAGAGTTCTGTTTCTTGTCCCACACCTAATTTGCTGCTCCTCACACTCACTTTCAATTTCTTTTGCCCCATTCACAAAATAATAGATACGATATCGTCTGTCTTACAGTGTAAATGCCAGGTGAGGGGCATCAAGCACCGCATGAGGGAGGAAATATTAATTTCATTTTGCAGGTGAGGAAAGTGAAGTTATGTTAGGGAACAAGTAGGAGGTCACCATCTACTCAAACAGAGAAAACCAGGACTAAAACACCAGCATGGTGACCACGGTGTCTCTGTGTCTGCAGATGGGGAGCCCTTGCATCATAAGATCAAGGTGACCAGAAGAAGCTCCTTTCTGGACCTTCGATGCATTTGAAGTGCTGGATAAGAAGCCAAAGGGTAAGGATAATATATTTGTTAGTAATTTCATCAGAGGTGTCAGGAGATAGTGAAGGCCTTAACTCTGAAGAGGAGGCAGAGAGCAGTGCTGGCCATTTTCAAGGGCATGGCATGTACGAGACAGGCATGTTTGAGTTGGGGGAAACCTGTGTTTTATCTCATCTTAACTATTTCCTGAGAGGGTCTCATGGACATTTCAACATTAAGAGGCAATTATAAAGTAAGAGTATTTTCCCTAAGCTGGTGGATATATTTTCTGCATATTGAAATCAGGGGTTATAAAAAGAATTGAATGAAGCTGAGAAGGGATAACTCCTGGATATGGGAAGAGCTAGGTCTATTTTGCAAAGTGGATAAACTGTTAGTGGTTCAACAATTTTTGAAAGCGATTTGCAAAACTGCCTTTGGGGACAGATAGGTAAATGTTGATTGATTCATTGAAGGATGCTGGGCTCCAGCTGAAGCCAATGACTGGAAACGTGTACTCTGGAGTTCTATTTCTTGTCCCACACCTAATTTGCTGCTCCTGAGGCAAGCTATTTCAATTCCGCATGCCCCAGCTTCCTCCTCAGATGGATTTCACCTCATTTGTTAGTAAGGCTTAAGCTGGCTGAAACACAGCCTACATAAGAACAAGGTGATATTGGCAAGTGGGTGGAAAAAAATTGGATAAAGAGGTCAAGTGAACAATGGTAATAAAGGCTGAATGTGTTTAGCCTGAAACACTATGAGTTGCAGATTTATAGCCATCATTGCTCCCTGAAATCCACAAGAACAGTGACAGGAATAAAAGTCTGAGTGTCTCTGTGGGAAGTGTTTCCTCTAGGATCTAGGTCTTATTCACCCTATGATCCATGAATAAACTATTTAATAGCCCAGTGCTCTCCTTTTATTTTATTAAGAGATGACCATAAAGGTCAAACTTTAGTATCCCAGTCAGCAGAATCAAATTTCTTCTCACTAAGACACTATGTCCTCATCTATGGTGTGATTCAGATTTAGTGTATTCAAATTGTATTCAGTTTTCTCAAAAGAGCTCCCAAATTGTCCAAGAAAGACATAATTCAAAAAGCGTGAAGTTCCTTGACACAGGATCTGATAAACTTAACTTGAAATAAAAATAGTAATGAATAATTTATATTTAAAAATGTATTTCAGGAATATGAAGAAATGAAATTATGACACATGCCACAGCATGAATGAACCTTGAGTTTTTATTTTTTTGTTTTTGTTTTTGTTTTTTTGAGACAGGGTCTTGCTCTGTCACCCAGGCTGGAGTGCAGCGGCACCATCTCGGCTCACTGCAACCTCTGCCTCCCAGGTTCAAGCAAATCTCCTGCCTCAGCCTCCCCAGAAGCTGAGATTACAGGTGCACACCACCATACCCAGCTAATTTTTGTATTTTAGTACAGATGTGGTTTCACCATGTTGGCCAAGCTGGTCTCAAACTCCTGACCTCAAGTGACCCACCCACCTCGGCCTCCCAAAGTGCTGGGATTTCAGGCGTGAGCCACCATGCTCTGCGGAACATTGAGGATGTTGTGCTCAGTGAACTAAGCCAGTCACAAAAGGACAAATACTGTGTGAGTCCACATTAATGTGGTACCTAGAACAGTCAAATTCACAGAGACCAAAAATAGACGAGGGGTTACCAGGGTCTAGGAGGAGGAGAGAATTGGGAATTATTGTTCAATGGGTGCAGAGTTTCAGTTTGAGATGATTTTTTAAAAATTCTGGAGAAAAACGGTGGTGGTGGTTGCAAGTACGTGAACGTACTTACCCCTGAACTATACACGTAAAAATTATTAAAATGGTAATTATGTAATGCATATTTTACCACATTAAAGGGGTGTGTGTGTGTGTGTGTGTGTATTAAAGTAGATTTCTAACACTAAATATAAAGCAAAGATTTAACAACTGTGTCAAGAAAAAGCACATAACATGGGTAAACTCGCAAAAAATAGGGATACTTTTCCCAACCCTTCATTAGTCCTTACCCAGGGAAAACGTGATACAAACTTCACAATAAAGTCCTTGACTAGAACCTATGTAATCTCCGAGATATGTCTGTCTCTTCTCAGCAGGGGGATGAGGACCAGGACAGACAGGACAGGAAAGACGGGGAAATTGCTGCTGCCTCACCTGCGCTATCGCCATGTATGGGCTTTGTAGTTGTTGTTGTCGTTGGTTTGATTATTTTATTTCAAATAGAAGGACTTCATCAAATATAAAAACAAGCAACTATACATAGTGAATACATGTTGGCTACAGTAAGTACTGAAGGGTTAAATTTGTTGAGAGTCTTTTCTGGGGTGTGTGGCCGTTGGCTATGCTGTATGTTGGCTTTATCGTACGATCTGGTATTGCTCCTGCGGACACTCAGAGATGGCATGTTCTTGCTCCTTGGATTCAGAGGGTTCTAGTAGCTGAACATGTATGAGTTTCCAAGGACATTAATTCCTTAATGCCACTAACTTTATAAAGCATGTTAAAATAATACATCTTCCTAATTAAAATTAAAAAATAGCCCCTGGAATAATTAATGAAGAGAAAAGAGGAAGCAAAAGGATGGATGGTTTGGTATATTCAGAGGAGAAATGAAAAACATAAAGGAGGTCAGGAAAAAGGAGAAGAAAAAGAGAAAACCAGTTGAAAGTAAGGATAGAGACATAGGATTGCAGGCCTACGTCTACGAAAAGAAACAGAAACAGGGATGCAGACACGGCAATGTGGTTCTTAGGCCCTCCTGCAGGTTTACCTACTGAAATGTTAGCTAGATGGTGATGTAGTCAAGAACCTTAGAACAGGCTGTTAAAGAGGGCTGTGGACCCCGAAGTGCACAGACAAGGACACCACTTTACCATATTGGTTCAATAAACTGTCACCAGCCACCAGTCTGAGAAGAAGATGACCCAGCCAAACCCAATTACACAGTCCATAGAGACATAAAAGTGCAAAACATCTGCCCTTAGTCATTTTTGTTAGGAGATGGGTAAATATTTAAAGTCATTCTCTACTTATTTAATGAAACCTTGCAAGTATCAATTGCATTTAAAGCACCTTATCAATTTATGCCTAGTGTTCCATTATTGGAATGCTAAGCACGTGAGAGTTGTTTGTCACCTATTTCCTAAGGTCATCACCCAGGTCTGATTTTTCAAATTCAAAAAATTGCAACCTCAGGCATAAATGATTAAGGATGGTGCCCAAGTCTCTGGGTCCCCAAGAGGGACTGAAACATACACTTACCCAGCCGAATATGCTGGGGAATGGGAAGGTGAGCCTCAAGCTTGCCTGGTTCTGTTGGATACAAACTCTCTGGTCTCCACCCCATCAGGTTCTATAGGAGCCCAAATTCAGGAGATGAAGTTAAAGGAGTGCTCAGTGGGGAAGGCTGGGAGGGCACTTGGGGCCCTGTTGTTGTTGTTTCTGCAGCTGATACAACAGGAATTGAAATGTTGCACGCTTGTCCTTTCCATTTCCAAGTGCTGCCTTTCCATCAGTAAGAGCCGCAGTCAGAGAGGGACCAGCAGGAGGAACCTCCCAGCCACATGTTCCCAGTGCGTGGGTCAGGGCTCAGTGCAAGTGCCTCCTCCCTGCTAATGCCCAAAGTTCCCACTATGGGTTACGAAGTCAGAAGCCTTTGCCTCAGTGGCCCTGATTATAGGATTATTAACACCTCTGTTGGAGGGGAACCCACATAGAATTTAGGGGCTTTATCACCAGGTAATGTTTCTTGGCAATGTGTGGGTGAAATGAGAGCCATTAAACTCTCCATACCCCCACCGACATGAGACTAAACACAGCTGTCCCTCTGCTGCCTGCTCTCCCCCAAACCACCACCACAGCCTGGAGAGGAACCCAATCCCTTCCTGAACTCTGGGTATTGCAGATTGCATGTGCCTAGCTTGGGCATCCTATACGGCCTTTTCTATTGATCAAACCACAAATAAACATCCTTTTAGAGGAGCCCAAATCAACAAGCTGTGTTGGAAAGTCCAGCAAACTGTGGCCCACCTGCTACCTTTGGGGCTCCCCAACCCCAGTGATTCCTTGAGTTATCCCCCTTGAGCTAAAACTGGCAGTTTTTGTCAACAGGATCTTCTGACAAAGTGAGGCAGCCCTCACTCAGAGGTGCCCGGGTGGCACTGGGCTTGCCAGGTGCACTTCTGAAAAGCAGCCATTGTCATGCTACTGAGCTCTTGTCAAAACTGCATGCCACAGTCTACCTTCCCAAAACACTGTGAGTTCTGTCTTAGGGGTTATCACAGGAGACCTTGAAGCGTTGCAGGAAAGTCCATGTGACCCTCAGATGACAGTGGAGGTCTCTCAGACATGAGGATCCCTTGGTAACTCAGGTAAGCTTCCCAGAGAAGCGTGGTATTTACATGCATCCTGAGACCCCTTATCCTGACCGTGGAAGTCAGCCAATCAGAACAGGTGCTAAGAAATTTCCCATCTTCAGCTGAAGTGATCAGTGACACCATCTCAGCCCAGGACAGCACTCAGGTCAGCCTCAACTCACTGGCCAGCATTGTTACAGATGACAGGACTGCCCTGGATGTTCTCTTTGTGGGCCAAGGCAGAATCTGTGCAGTCACTAACACATCCTGCTCTTCTTGGATGAATGCCTCAGACCATGTGGAAACGTCCACACAGAAACCTAACAAGAGAGCCACAGGGCAATCTGCGGTGGAACCTGATGGTTTGTGACAGGGTTAGCAAATGTTCACTGAGAAGAGTCAGCCAGTAATTATTTTGGGCTTTACAGGCCATAAGGGCATTGATGCAACCTCTGCCTTTACAGTGCAAGAAAAGTAGAAAACACGTACACGAAGGAGAGGAGTAAGCAATGGTTGGCCTCCTCCGGGTTCATGCGGTTTGCCATTAGCTGCATCCAGGACTTGGGGTGGGGTGTTATACCTTAGGTCACCACTGCAGGTTGCCCTTATGCTATTGCTAGCAGCCTAAATTGCATGCTAGAGAGGTAATAATTGAACAGATTCATCACAGTAGCCAGTGGAGTGGTGTGCTCGTGGGAAACTTCACCATTGTTTTGGAAGATAATTTTTCTTGCGCCTCTGGATTTGGGTACATGTTGTGAGCAGAGGCACTGGCCACCCTGTGTCTCAGCCCCTCTTTCCAAGGGTATTTGAATACCAAACAGTATGAAAGGTCCTTTTATGAAGGAGACTCCCTCCATGTCTCTTTCTAGAGCAGGTAAAAGATACACTTTCCACCCACTGTTAAAGCTCTGAGCTCCTAGTTCAGAGGTCCTCTCCAGCATCACCACGCCATGCATGCATGCTTCTAGCCTTCCATCTGGGAAAAACTCGTATCCTTACCTGTGGGACTTAGGGGACAAGTGGCATTAACTCAAAAACAAGATTCTCCAGCTGGCTGCTATACCACAAGTAGTAAAGTCTTTCGTCTCTTACCCAGGAGTGTCACGCCTTTTGACAGCATCCATAAAACTGTGGCTGCATAACTTGTTGGTTGCAAGTAGGGTAACATCTTAGACCTCTCACAGCCCTTGACATTCCCAATAGGGAGCTACACAGTTCCTGTGTCTTCAGAGCAGCTGCATGGCTGCATGTGAATGACCTTAAATCAGCAATGGGCTTTGACAGCTTCAGATGAACATCTTCATAAAAATGTAAAATGATATTATGCATTTAGGGGCTGTGTATACAGCTTCATTTTTAACTCAGTATCTTCATGCACTAAATGAAAAATCCCTCTAATCACTCAAAAGGCACTTCGGGGAGTATTCAAAACATGGAAGTAATATTCAAATCATAATTTTGCTTGATTATGATTTGTGAGCAAATCCAATCGTCATATAGATATTAATATTCCATGGGAGGAAGAGAGAGAGAAAATATATATATTCTGAATGAAGGAAGTTGATAGCAGGGCAGGAGCAAGCCATTAACTCCAGTCACTGCAGAGATTTTCTTTCCTTTCAATAACCTCAAATGCAGTTATTCTGCCATTTAGTATCATTATTTTTATTCTGAGTGGAACATTCATCTTATAAATCAATTAGTTTGACTAATCATTAATTTTCCTAGTATTTGATTTTGTTCAAGTTACTTGGAAGCTCTTCAGCCCATCTCTCTTTCCAATCTTTCTATTCTTTCCCCCTTCTGTCCATTCATCATTTTCTCAATAACTTTCCTGAGAACTGCAAAACAAATCATTTGGTAGCATACTTCATTAGGAGAGAGTTTTGCATGAAAAGATAATGTTTTATTTAAGGTTTGAAGTTCATGACTGTTCTTAAAGTCTCTTTGCTGTTTGACTGCAATTAGAAAGTTCATGTCAGCACCTTGATGAGAATGAGATGGATTTAACACAAGAATTCTCTGTAGCTGTGGACTGCAGGACACAGGACAGGCTCCAACAGCCTCTTGTCCAGTGGGTCCTGCTCAGAAGCTGCTCCACGTAAACAAATAATCCAAGAAAAACTAGGGAGTTTTCTATATGCAAATGCAGGGTCATCGATTTCCTGAGATTCTCTATTCATAAATTTACCCCTGCACCTCTCTCCCTTTTAGAAAATCTGTAACTACCACTAGAGCTGCCTTACATGGAGAGGGTAACTACACAAAAGGCTTACAACTGGACCATATATGAAAATGGTACTCTTGGCCAGGTGCAGTGGCTCACACCTGTTATCCCAACATTGTGGGAGATCGAGGCAGGAAGATCACTTGAACCCAGGAGTTCCAGACTGCCACGAGCTATGATCATTCACTGCACTCTAGGGTAGGTGACAGAGCAAGACCCTGTCTCTAAAAAAAGAAAATAGTACTCTGACCCACAAACTCCACTTTTGAGCAATCTGCCCAAAATGACCACCCCTTGATTAATAACTGACAGCTTCCCTAAATTTTGCCCTCATTCCCAACTAAAGACCAAACAAAGAAAACCGAATATGTTCTCCTATTCAATCCCATAGGATGCCCCAATTCTGTCCAGTCATGAGGGAAGCATTAGGGAAGTCACGTCCTGTAATAGTTAATTTCCAATTCAAGTAGGCATTCCAAATAAAATTTATTTTACCAAATTTTCTCATAATGTGGTCAAATACATTTTACAGTTATTTAAGCAGAGACCTCAAAATAAAATCAGAGAGGTTTTGATGCTTCCTTTAGTAGGAGTAAGATGATAAAATCACCAAATGCTAAACGTCAGAAGGTGTCCAGTCAACATCTGATGTGGTCATTGGCTTTGATGAGCAAGCCAAGGCCTGGACACTTAGCTTTTGTTAAAGGTCCTTGTGCTTAAGAGTTGCATATGCTGAAAATTGGGTGGCCCTTCTTCTGTCTTCTAATGGTAATAACAATAATAATAACCAATAATTTGAAACAGGCAGTGGGCAAAATGCTTTATCTGAATTTATGCATTTCATCTTATTTCTAAAGCATGTATATATACAGATTGCCTTTTGTCAAAATGAAACTCAATTAAATGGTTGCACTGATCTTGGCAATTTGATTTCCAGACACTTTCAAAAGAAACCCATATTTTATTTAATAGAATAATATTTTTTAATTCTGTAAAATAATATTTTTTCTGATCAGACATTTGGTTGTACCTTTGCTTACGTTGTATTCTCTGATTATAATACATTAAAAATTATTTCACTGTTAAACTACCATCATCGTTTCATTAGCTAATAGAAAGTATTACCCATTCATAAAACAAATATGGATAGATCTGATAGGATGTTTTGGTTTTCAGAAATTTTATCTTTTCTTACCTGTGCAACAAAAGCTTCTAATTTCTTTTGTTTTCAGCATAAATGATCGTGCATCGTTTTTCAGACTGTGTTAAAAAGCCTTTTGGCAACACCGTCAAGAAGAAATAATGTTAACTACCAAAAATAAATAAATTTTTAAGAGTCCATGAGTGTCATGTTAATTCTCTGTACTTTTCAGTTATCAGGGAAGGTGATTGTTTTTGATGCATCAAGCATATTTTATAAACTGAAGCCCTCAGCACTCTTCTTTTACTGCAGTGCAACAGTGCAGGCTATTGTCAACACCTATTTTTTGAATAGTAGCATACATTCCCGTTGGCATTCTGGCAACAGAATAGAAGCTAGGGCTTCTTAAATCATTCCCATTAGTATGCTATTGTTGACTGTATAAGAAATATTTTCCTAGTACAAAGAAAATGTGTAAAAAAAAAATCTTTCCTCTTTCTCTCTCTCTCTGTTTCTTTCTCTCTCCCTCTTTTGCAGAAATAGCCAGAAGCTATACAGGAAGCATTTGGCAAAATGACACATTAGTTTGCCGCTGGAAACAGAGAGGACAGGAGAGCATGTTCTCGCAGAAAATGCCTCTTTCCTAAAACGATGAATGTTCTAACAGTAGAAGACTCTTCACAGATAAACATCTGCTGAAAAACCTTAACTTGGATGATTAAATGCCACCCCACCCCCGGCCAAATTTTGATTATTGGACTAGACATGGTATTTGCTGAGGGATAATGTTGTTGAATCGATGTGTGATGGGCTCAGTCATATGACTAGAATGCTCATCACAACACTCCTTAGCTGGTGGTTGAAGTTTAAACTTGAGAAATTTACGTTCCTCAGCTATAAACAGCAGGCTTGAACCAGAGTTCTAAAGTCTCTTTGAGTTCAAAAAGTCAGATATTATGTATAATTATTATTACAAAATTATTACAGAGTCTATGTTTATTGTTTTAAATGCTATTATCATTAAACTCATTACTTTTAGGTGTATTCAGAATTAATTAGCAAAGAAAGAAAGACGCCTTTCTTGGTTAGTTTCTGATAATACTATTACATAGGTTATTGCACCATCTGCTGGTAGTCCTGAGGCTGTCTGATTAGGTGACTGCAATGTCCTTCCTGTTTTAATGGTGTATTTCATTCCCCTCTCCTATTGCTCCAAAAAACCTTCCAAAATGTTTTCCCATCTCCACATAAGGTAAATACAAATGCCAAGGTCGTTATTACGATCTACAAATAATGTAAAATTGTGAGCTCTGATTCGTATATTTTTGTTTTAGGTTTCTTCAAAGAGGGACTGAGATACATATTTTTAAAATAAGATGTCCAGATTGAACTGAATGATATAAATAAGTGGAGCATTTGCACGCTAACAATGTAGTATGCAAAATGGAATTCCTTTCCCATTGCCAGATTCCCTCCAGGAAGCTAAAGGCCGCAAAGTAAAGTGGCTTCCATGGATACGATACTCTACCTCCGCTCTCCATGGGCACACTAAAAGGGTCTTTCCTAGAATGACACTTGGTGACGCATCATACATATGCATGGCTTCATCATGCCAAGGAACAGGAAACAACGTGAGCAGTTTTGTGAAAGGGATAATTTGATTCAAAGTTATGATGAATAAAGCCATGTTAATGAACGAAGAACAAAGAAAATGTCTTCTTGTTAAAAAATGCACTTTTAGTAGAATTGTCAAAGGAATAAATAATTCTTCATTATTCAACATCTTTAAAGTTCCCCAAATCACGACTTTTTCAACAACACAGAGATGCATTTGAAGATGTTCTCTGTTTCTAGATAGGATGAATATTTGTCTCTTTTAGGATAAACAAAAAGGTAATATAGTTTCAGTGACTTTTTATGGTTCTAGTATTGAAAAAGTTAACTGTATTCTTCCATCATGCTGCACATGAAACAGGCTTTCATAGAGTTCTCCAGAAAGTCTATGGTTTAGGTGGCTGTGGAGGCTGCACAATTCTTGTCTCTGGCCATGTGAGCTGAGTGCCCCAAAAGCAATGGAAGAACTGGGAAGACATCTTTCAGTGCTGAAATCTGAAACCTGTCCTTGACTAGCAGAATAACGGATTCCAAATTCTACAGACATTGTGTAACTATATTGTAATATTTGGAAGCAACCTCGCAGCTGCACTCTGGAACTGCTGATAAACATGACGGTCATAAGCATACATGACATGCAGAGCAAAGTGATTGTGAATGGAATCCACAGTTAGTTGAGCCCATGAAGAACTGGTAATATGTTCTTGACTGAGTTTTGCCAAAAAGAATCAGGGGATTCTCTTGGAATGCCAGCTTCACTGGCTGGAACTCTTCTGGAATCCAGGACAGTCTGTGATTTATTCACAACAAAGGTGAGGTAGGATATGCTCAGGAAATGCAGACTCATTTTTGCATATCCCTGCAGTAAGTTATCAGCATGAATAAGGTTACACAATTTGGAGAGCCGACAGCATTATTTGCTTCATGTCTTTCCTTATTCCCTCCGACCTCACCCTCTACTTAGGTGGGGGCTATGGAACTGAAGGAAAGATCATAGAGAAATAGAGAAATTCATTAACGGGGCCCCTCAATGCTCAAAGATTTTCCTTCCTAGGGCCACATTCCAGGCTTCCTAAAGTTAACAAAAGACACTACTTCCATGCCAGAACACTCCAGTGATACCCACATGTTCATTTCTCAGTCTACAATTGAGTCAGTGGGTTTGGATGTGTTCCTTTCTTTCTAGATTGCATTTTGGCTCTCATAAATCGTATGAGAAAATATTTGATTGACTTTGATATGGGAGAAAGCAGTAAATATTTAAATCTGATGAGGATGCTTTAAAAGGAAAATCATCCTGGCCTCAGGATATCTCATCTTGCTTAACATATTAGGGCTGGGCAACAGAGTGAATGGAAATGTCAGGAAGAACATAATCCAATCCAACTGGTGACTGCACAAGCCAGGCCTTATTAAATAAGGCGACAGCCACGGGGACAGTGGAAGCCCATTGTCCTAACTCAGTTAGTCCGGTGTGCTTTCAAGAGTCCTAAACAAAGGGGTATTTGAAATAACAAATTTGAACATGGTCAATTTGCAAACACATATCGTAAGAAGGCATATTGATATTAAAATTTTAAAGTGTAAATGTGCTATAGCTAGTTAGGCAAAGTTAGGGACTTTTTCAATGATCTTTACAAATCTGTCAGTTTTGGTATGCTTTAAATATTTTTAAATCTATTCTTATGGTTACTTATTAATAACTTTATAGTACAAACAATGAATTCAGATTTCCTTATCACGTTGAATATAAGTTCTGGTTTTCCTGTTCCATCTTCAAGATAGCTGATTGATAGTATTATTACTAAGAAATAGAACTATAATTGCTAAAGGTTTGCTTTTTTATGTAGAAAACAACACCAATGAAGATTAGAATTTTTACTATTTTTTTTAAATTGGCAAATCATATACTTAGAGACTTATATACAAGCCTAAGTAAGTAGACAGACATTTATTGTATCCACCATACAATTCTTTCTCACCATTACGGAAATTGGCTTATTCCTGGATGCTTCAAAAGCTTTCTAAACACATGGAATTTAGATAATTACAGAAGGTTTTTATAATGGAGTCTCTTTTGCAAATCAGTATAAAATTGTTAGCTGACCTGGAAGGGGACATAGACCGGAAAGCCATTTGTTTTAATGGAGTTTTAAGAAAACTGCATAAAAAAGAATATGCTATTACTGTCTTCCTAACAAATCAAAACAAGGCACTATTTGTAATATAGTAAATGTAACTTTGATAAAATTTAATTATTTTTTAAAAAAGAATAATCTTGAATGTTGACTTGGAAACCACAGATTTCAGAACTTGCCAGTTTAGTGCCAATATTTCTTTTCATTAATCCTCTAACTCTAAAAACTAATAGTAAATGATATACAAAATGCTAACCAGCCTACAAAACTGAGTATTCCAATGTTTCTGAAAATTATTTGGAATATAAATGTAAAGCTCATATATGAATAAATTAACTCAATGTGCAAATTTATGTATTAATCCAAATAAAATTTATACTTGATTTTTGAAAACGTCAGAATTTTTAAAAATTAAAGTATACATAGGATGAGAGAAATTTTAATATACAACTTAAAAATACAGAGCCTGAAATTAACTTTGATTCCAGCATTTCTTGCTTCTTGATTTCAAATAATTATGAAGTTTAAAAATAATCAAAATAGCTCAAAATAATATTTTGTGTTATAATCTGTTTTTACTTTGCCTGAGAATTAGTGTACTAGTTACAAAAATGGAAGCTGAATGGAAAAAAAATAGAAAAATATCTTAAAAACTTTTTAAGGGGTCATTTTTTTTTAAGAAGTAACATGCATTTAATGCTCTCTTGGATATACTAAGAAGCACTTAAGACATAGGTGAGTTCACTTAATAAAATTGTTTTCCATATAAATATTGACATTTAAACTCCCTGAAATATTATTTGTCTTTTTCTTTTCTTATTAAAGTATAAAATTTCTTTGCCTATTTTGAGAATCAATAAACAAATATAGTACTATGAGCAACGTGGTAGGAACACAATAGGATTCTTTAAAAACTTTTCTTTTTCTGTTTCTTTTTTTAAGTTTCCTGTTGGCCTGACTCATTGTACTCTCACATCCCTTTGAAACCATATGGGGAAGTAATAAAGTACGTCTCTTCTTGCAAAGATATGCAGTGTTTATTAACTGACTAAGGGAAATACTATGAGCTCATTACTATTTGTCATACATGGTCATTCAATCGCACTGAGCAACAGACAAGTCCAGGAAACACCCGTGTAAAAGGACAATGGATAATAGGCCGTTTAAGAGTTTAATTTTTTTATGGGAAAAAAAAGAAGTTGAATATGACCTTAGATAAAACACAAAATACAGCAATAGTAACACTGTTGGCCATTTCTATTCAATGACAAACTCTCTGCTCTGCAGAGACTAGAAGGCAGGTACAGAGTTCTGCCGACAAACAACCTTCTTTAGCACCAAATTGTGCACATCGTGGCACCACTTATTGTCAAAAGAATTAAAAGCCTTTAGCAGCAGGCATTATTATTGCCTTTCAAAGATCTCCTTCCTAGGAATTCCAACACATGTAAACATATGCTTAAGGATTTAGCTCCATCTACAGGAAGCAGGAAATAAATTCTTTGTAAATAAAAAGTCCTCTCTGCACACATCCATTTAGATAAGATTCTTTGCTTCTTCCAAATGATGCTTTTGGCTAAGAAAGTTCCAGCAAAGAAAGGAGCGCTGGACAGAGTAGGAAATAGGCCTGTGACTCATCCATTCTTCAGGTTTTGCATCAGATTTTCTCTTCTTCATTAAGTACATTTCTATAAAAAGCAGCCATTTATAAAACATAACTTACAAAACATATTGCCATGGAGGAAGCCTCTCCCAAGATTTTGGAGGAATTTATCTAATAAGAGTCCCTGGATGTTAAAGTTTCAGGTAATTCTGTCTCTGGATGTGGGTTTCATTCCCCTCTTCTCTGTAAACTTCCTATCCTCTGAGAATATGTACCACCGCCCCCTCACCCCCACCATAACTATGTCTGCTGAGCTAGATTTCAGGACAAAGGGTGTCAAGGAGGGTTGGAGGAGAGGTGGCTTGAGAAAACCTGCCAATATCCGTTCTCAAAACAATGGCAGAAATCCGGGTCCTGCCTTCTTTCCTGGTCCACGTTAATCAACAATAAAGATAGCTATTAAGAAGAAAGCAGAAACTCAAAAATGGTTTGTTCACCAAAAAATACAAATGAAATATTCCATCTTCCCCAAAGTCATATTTACCCACTCTTAAATAACCTTGCAAAGAAGAGCTAATCGTTAGTTGGAAGTGTTAATCAAGCCAATCCTTTGTCATGGGATTTTCTTCACAGAGTACTGAGCGGGGACCATGCTTCTAACAGTAGTATAGCCTCCATATTCTTGAGCACATGCTTCATGTTTCTTTATTGAATAATTCAAGTCTAAAATTAGGGGTAAAATGCTCTATTGTACAAAGATACTGCCTTGTTTCTATATCCAATTTCCATTTCTAAATAAAAGTATAGTAGCTCCAAATGAAGAAACTACATTTGGGTTAATCCTTTGTATCAACAATAATGACTAGGCTCCAGCCTCAATCCTGCACGAGTTTATACTGAAACTACACTGTGTGTATGCAGCTATACTCATCAAATCATCTTATTCCAGAGTAAGGAGAAGATCTGCCACAAAGAGAAACACCCAACTCTACCTTAGGGATCCTACATTTCTCAAATTCCATAAATTAGATGCTTTTCAGCCTCAAGCCGTTCAAGTCTCCTTCAGGTTTCTATTACTTTTTCATGAACGATAAACTCATAAAATGTAAGGTTCTGCTCTATTAAATAATGCAATATGGATGTCATATGATTTTGCAAAAACTTCATAACATTTCTAAGCAAATAAATTACAGGAACTCTAGGTAAATGTAGTTGATTAGACACATGCTCACCTATGTCTGCTCCTTCCACAAATCCCACTAAAATCACAGGCAGGTGACTGAAGGGAGAGGCTGCAGTGGATGAGAGACATTAACAAATATTTGGATGGGAGACGGAGGAAACTGACTTGGCAGAACAAAGGAAGCTGAATCCTAAGAGGATTTTTCACTAAAGAACAAGGAAAGAGAAACAACAACAGGTTCTGAATTTTGCATGTGTAGTAAACAGACATGGCTCAAAGCTAAGAGGGCCAATAGACAGCTGGAATAAATAGTGATCAGACGTCCATGATTCCTTATAGCATTTTTAAATGTTTTCTTATTGATGCATAATAGATGTACACACTTTCAGGATACATGTGATAATTTACTGCATTCATGTAAACAATCAAGATAAAACCAGTGCAATTAGGATGTCTATCACCTTAAATATTTGTCTTTCTCTATGCTAGAAATATTTAAATTATTCTTTTCCAGATATCTTGAAATATACAATAATTATCGTAAACTATAGTCACCCTACTAATCTATCAAACAGTAGGTCTTATTTATGTTATCAAACTGTATATTTATAGTCATTAATCTGAAACTAGTAACCATATCTCCCCAACCCAGAAAGAAATTGATTCAGAGAGAGTTTACACTGGGACATGTGAGGCACAGTAGTGGGTGATACTTAGGCATGAAAACCAGGAGAATTAGATTAAACTTTATAAACTTCATTGCAGAAAATGGAAGCAGAGGGAATACTTCCCAGTACATTTTATGAGGCCAGAATTACCTTAACACCAAAGCCTGATTAAAAACATTACAAAAGAATAAACCAGACTCCAACATGTCTTATAATCGTATCTCAACAGAATATTAATGAGACAAAGCCAACAATGTATCTTTAAAAATACACTACAACCAAGTGGGATCATTTCATACCTGAAGTAAAGGATACAAAAGAATGATTCAACATTCAAAATTCAATCAATGTCATCCACCATGACAACAGACTAAGAAGAAAAATCATATGCTCGTGTCAATAGATGCAGAAAAAACATCTGACTAACTTCACAACCTTTCAAAATAAAAATTTTCAGTAAACTAGGAATAGAGGGGAAACTTTTCAACTTGATAAAAAGACTTCTACTAAAAACCTACAGTTAATCTCCTACCTAATAATGAGAAACTTAATAATTTTCCCTTAAGATTAGAAATGGCAAGCGTGTCCCCCCACATAATTCTACTTGACATTGTGCCAGAAATGCTAACTAGCACAATAAAACAAGAAAAGGGTAATTGAAAATATACAAATGGGAAAGGAAGACATAAAACTGTCATATGAATGACTGTGTAGATTTTTTTTAACTGAACTTTAGGTTCTGGGGTACATGTGCAGATCATGCAGGGTTGTTGCATAGGTGCATACATGGAAAGGTGGTTTGCTGCCTCCATCCCCTCATCATCTACATCTGGCTTTTCTCCCCATGTTTTCCATCCCCAACCTCCCCATCCCCCACTGTCCCTCTCCTAGTCCCCCCAACAGACCCCAGTGTGTGATACTCCCCTCCCTGTGTCCATGTGTTCTCATTGTTCAACACCCGCCTATGAGTGAGAACATATGGTGTTTGATTTTCAGTTCTTGTGTCAGTTTGCTGAATGATGGTTTCCAGATTCATCCATGTCGCTACAAAGGACACGAACTCATTGTTTTTTTATGCGTAGAATTAAAAAAAAATTATAAGTAACAAATGAGTATATCAAGGTCACAGGGAACAATATTAATATATATAATTATTTTGTATACTAGGAGTAAACAGTTGGAATGTAAAATTTAGAAAAGAATACAATTTACTATAGCACCGAAAGAATGAACTATTTTGTTAGAACAAATCCAACAAAATATCTAAGTATCTTTGTGTGAAAAACTACAAAACTAATGAAAGAAATCAAATGAGATTTAAGTAAATGAAGATATATTCCATGTTCAGAATCCCAGCAAGCTATTTTTTAGATATCACCAACCTGATTCAAAAGTACAAAGAAATGCAAAAGATCTAGAATTGTCCCCTAATAAAGAAGAACAAAGTTAGAGGGCTTACATCATCCAATTTCCAGACTCACTATAAAGTTTATATTAATCAAGAGAGCATGGTTTCAAAAACAGAATAAACACATTGATCAATGAACATAATATGAAGCCAAGAAATAGATCCAAACAAAGTCACTTAATTTTTTATATTGTCCTAAAGGCAATTCAATGGGGAAAGGACAGTTTTTTTTAAAACAAATTGTGTCGGAACGGTTGCATACCTATTGCCAAAAAAATGAACCTAGACACAGTCTGTACACTTTTCACAAACGTTAACTCAAAATGAGATGCAAAGGCATAAGAATGACACAGTGGACTTTGAAGACTCAGGGGAAAAGAGTGGGAAGGAAGTAAGGGATAAAAGATACAAATTTGGTGCAGTGTATACTGCTTGGGTGATGGGTGCACCCAAATCTCACAAATCACTGCTAAAACACTTGTGTGATCAAATACCACCTGTTTTCTAATAACCTATGGAAATAAAAAAATTTTTAAAAGTTAACTCAAAATGATGCATAAACGTAAATATAAAATACTAAGGTACAAAACTTCTAAAAGAAAATGCAGAAAATCTACCTGACCTTCAATTTGATATAAGTTTCTAAATACAACTCCAAAAGCATGATCCATTCACACACAAAAAAAGATTCATAGGTTAGGCATTATTAAAATTTAAAATGTCTGCTCTGCAGAAGACATTTAACTGAATAAAAATGGAAACTCAAGAAAGTGATTAACTATTTGCAAAACACGTGTGATAAAAAGGCTTGACTCTAATAAATACAAAACTCTTAAAATTCAACAATAAGAAAACAAATGCCTCAATTAAGAAATGGGCAAATTTGAACGACTACCTCATCAAGAGTAAAAGTATCACACGAAAAGACAAAGATGCTCAATATTATATGTCATTGTGGAAATATAAATTAAACTAGTGATGAAATTCACGACACATCTATTGTTATTCTTAAACCCCCCAAAACAGCAATACCTGGCAAGAAAGCAAAGCAAGCAGAACTCTCGTTCATTGCTAGTGACTACAAAATGTAGCAGACACTGGCAGACATTTGAGCGGTTTCTTGCTCATAGTCTTCCATATGACCCAGCAGTCATTCCCCTAAGTATTTACACAACTGATTTGAAAAGTATGTTTACACTAAACCTTGCAAGCAAGTATGTATGGCAGCTTTATTCATAATTTCCCAAAACAGAAATTAACCAATATATCCTTCAGTACTTGAATGAATACACAGACTGTGGTGCGCCGTGGAATACTTCTCAACAATAAAGAGGAATGAGTCATGGAGCCTTACACAGACATGGGTGAATCTTCAGTGCTTCTTGCCAAGTGAAACGTGCTAGTCTTAAAAGACTGCATAGTGTATCATTCAATTTCTATGACATTCTGGAAAAGGCAAAACTATAGAGATTGTAAAACAATAAGACGTGGTCAGAAAGAGAGGAGAGGTAGAAAAAAAGCGTAAAGTACATGGGGATTTTCAGGGCAGTGAAACTTTATGGTACTGTAATAATAAGTACCTGACACCATGTCTTTGTCAAAACTCACAGAAATTTACAGCTCAAGGAGTAAACCTTACTGCATGCAAGCTTAAAATAAATAAGTTAGGAGGTCGGGGAGCCCAGCATGGAATACATGTAACTAAAAAGTCTAACTTAGCTATATTAAAAATATATAAAACAACCTCATGAAGGGCATGGAGGAAAGAGGTGCTGATCCAAGTTCTTTTTTGAAATAAGAGTTGTCTGTAAGACTAAATCAAAAGAAACTATACCTTCATCCTGCAGTCTGGCTGATAAAGTTGATTCCCACTAGGGAAACCACTATACATGTAAACTTAAATTGAGCAATTAAGTATACAGATGGTAGCTGCTACCATCCAGGTGTTCGTTTCAGGAGTGGGAAGTTACAGATAGTGAAGAGAAGGCAGCTACAATGACCCTTAGGATTTGAGGTGGAGGCATCAGTATGAACTTGTACACAGCTTAATGTTATTAATTCAGTTTTTGTAAACACATGTTTATATATTAAAATATTATATTTATAGGCATGCATACATACATGGGATAGTGTACACACATGCATGTCTGTGCTCTGCCAACTGAGAGTGCCTAGAAGCAACGACTCACCAACATCGGCATGCATACCTAGCACCTACCATCTTGGTTTCTAATACCATCTTCCAGTAGAAGGAACCAGGGCTTACTGAAGAAATGGTTGAGTCCAGGAGTTGTCCAGGTAATTTGCAAGATAAGCCCTAGAATCACTGTAGTGCCAGAAGGTCAGAAAGTTTAAAAACAAACAAAAGAACAACAACCCCACAATGATGTGAGTATGTCAGAAGAACACAACAGAGAACTGAAAGGGCTCCCAATGGCCAGAGACGGAACAACTGAAATAAGCAAAGTAAATAAAGTACATACGATTAGATCATAACCCAAAATATAAAATAAATATTTATGAGTTCACACTCATATAAATAAGCAGCTGAATGAATTAACAAGGAAATATTAACAACTAACAAGCAGAATAGGCAAATCTGTCATGCGAAATAATTTCTAATAATTATTGCAGATATTCTGCCATCAGAAAGTTGGAATAGGACTCCCTACTTCTTAAGTGTGGCAGTAACTACATAATGACTTTCCTTTCTAAGAATACAGAGTGGAAACATGGACAAAAAGGGACACTTTGTCATGGAAACCCCTGAAAAACCTAACCTTACCAGGTGTTCAAGGCTAACATCAACAGTGACATGTTAAAACCAACAGCAAATAGCCGGTACTGATGTGATGGAAATGGCATTTTACCTCTTTGTTCTTACTCCCAGAAACCACAACCACAGTCTAATAATGAGAAAAAAGAAAACAACAGACAAATTCAAGTTTAGGCAGATTTTGCAAAACATCTTACCAGTATTCCTCAAAACCATCAAGGTCTTAGAAACAAAGTCTGAGACATTGTCCCAGCCAGGAGCCCAAAGACATGATGCCTGTAATTAACATGGTGTCCTGGATGAGACGGGATCCCAGAACAGAAGAAAAATAAATAGGTAAAAACCAGCCAAGGAAATCTAAATAAATTAGGGGCTTTAGGGAATAATATGTTGATACTGGTTTTATTAATTGTGACACATGTACCATAGTAAGACCAGATACTAATGTTAGAAGGAGGAAACAATGGGGGATGTGTGAAAACCCTCTGTCACAATTTTTCTGTAAAGTTAAAGTCACTCTAAAATAAAAAGTTCTTTTTAAAAACCTAATGCCTATAATTTTTAAACGTGTAAAAATTCATTTTGTTTCAGGTGTTAGTCATTTGGCACCTAATATATGAAAATGCTTTGCAATAAAAACAGTTGTGTGACATTAAAACTCCCTGATTCCTAGTTTTTGAATGGTAGAGTAGCATATTCAAGTTGTTAGGAATATTTTGTTTGAGTCCTATCTCATAGTATTGTAACATTAGGAAAAAAATCATAATCCAAGTATATATTTCTAAAATTAAATTCCAATAACTCAGATGAATTTAAATTTAGCAACTGGTAAATCTTCCTCTGGTCTTTCCCATATGGTTTTATATGAGTCATCTGTAAAATAAGCCACTAACAGACTCCTGTTCCTTATATTTGGCTTTTCTTGATCTGGTCACAAAGTCTTGGATATCTCAGTGTACCTCTGTTCTGCATTCTATAAACAAGGATAATAGAATTGATATGCAGCAAACATTTATATTCTAATAAATCTATTAAAGAGATTTGCTATGAAGCATTCAAATAATAAATACCCAGCTTGACTGTAAGAGTTCTGCTTTTTAAACAATCATTTGAGTTTAGAATCTGGGAGAAAGGTCAGTGCACCAATAATATTGCTCTCTCTTTGGAAAAAGAAAAAAAAGTCCTGAGATAACATCTAAGAATTTAGTTTTTTAAATGTCTTGGCATTTGGATTGGAGTTTAAACCTGGCATAAATGTTAGTATTACAATTGAATACACGCTTGTTCCAGTGAGCATCAGATTTGGTGCTTTAAGTAATAATTATTGATTATTAGTAAATGGTTAAAATTAGTTGTAATATTCTAAATCTTGTTTCAAATCCTCTTTCAGAAATACAAAACACTATAACCTTTTCCAGTCAACAAATCAAACTGTAACAATAATTTTAAAATTATGCTTTTCTATTGAATTTATATTTTGCCATGTGTTCTTTTTTGTTTTCTTTTTTAAAAAAAATCTAAACTAATATATCTCATTAGAAATTCCTTCTGAGTCAAATCTCTATGAGATTAAGCCAATGTTGAGAATGCCAAGAAAGTGAATTAAAAGGTAGGTAGACAAAAGTATTTGAAGTTGGCCAGCTAATTCACCATATTTAGAAAAAGTGTAACTACCTGCCTAGATACATCTTTTTCTAAAACTGGATTTGTATCTTCAAACAAAATAAAATATTCTGTTTATATGTGCATTATGCTATACCTTGCTTGTCAAAGTGTTTCCCATGGATCAGCCACACCAGCGTCACAAGCAGCTGGTTAGAAATGCAGACTCTTGTCTCCACCTGAGATCTACTGAGTAAGAATCTACACTTAGCAAGATTTCCAGGTGCTGTGCATGCATGTTAAAGTTTGAGAAGCACTGTTCCATATAGCCACTGTCATTCAAAATAATATTTTTACCAGGATGTGCTGTATAAAATTCATGCTAAAGTTTAATTTGCTGCTACTGCTGTTATTTGCTTCAACTCCTTTTCCAAAATCTTCCCCTCCATAGCACTGAAGCAATCTGCCTCTGTAATTGGGCTCTGTCATCTCTGTTACATCATGACACCAAAGAAGCCATCATTATTGAGGAAGCATGGGAGGTAGAAAATTATACCATTAATATTTGCATTAATTAAACAGTTAATAAATGACATATATATAATTTTTAAAAACAAACCATTGTCCAACAACTCTGGCAAGATTTCTAAAACAATTATTTTGAAGATTAAGTTAAAGGCATTTGTGTATACAGAATTTTAAGCCACCAGATAAAAGATCTAGAGGATGTTCTCAAAAGTTTACGATATCTGAAATGCAAAGCAAAAGAATTTGTATTTTGACATTGAGCTCTAATGAAAGAGATTTTGCATGTATATATGCATGTGTATTTTAAAAACCCTTATTAAGATTTTAATTTGCCATCAAGGGCAACTTGTCATATGAAGATGAAACTATTTTATGATTCATTAGCCAAGTGTGACTGAGACAGCTGAGATTAATTTAATCTTGGCTTTTATGCATTAGTATTCAAAAGGAATCTGAAGCAGAGAGCAGCACTTGGTTTTATTTTTATAATGAAGGAAATATTTTGCAGCTTCTCTGTTTTGATGATCACAGTGAGATGGTGGATTAAATGGTTCTATAGTTAAACACAAATATGAATTAGGAATGAAAGCTATTTCCATGATGTCTTGCTGTCCTTTAGACACATGCTTGAATGACACTGTTATGAAAAGCAGAAGCTGTAACATTTACCCTGGAAAACAAATGTTTACCTCAAGCAGCAGCTGACATTTCTAGCTTCTTGCATGAATCAGGCACTGCTTCAAATCACTGACCAGTCTCAGTCCTGTATCTTGGCCTTGGGCCTCAGGCCAGTATTAAATGAGTGGACCTGACCTAACTGAAATCAGGATACCTCAAGTACCTCAACAAGGGGCTCTCCTAAGTCTGCATCTTCAACACCTGAGCTCTGACTAAACACATTGTCACGGTAACACACTATGGTTGCCATTACTATTGATAATGTGTCCACAGAGACCTCTGGCTAAGAAGACCCTAGGTCGTCAGCAGTACTTCTTTTTTCCTTTTCTGCTGCATGCATAGAATCCATCAGGATAGTAAGCAGAGCTCTCTAATTCTCTAGCTCCTTTCCATTATAACAATGAAACGTTCCTTCTAATCTCTTAATTGCTGCAACAACTATACGAGTCGTCATTCCAATGTTTCCACCCATTCCTATCTCCTTCTCTCAGTGCAAGTCTATGGAGCCAAATTACACACATTCACACACTTATTTTTTTTTTACCATTAACAATGACTATTATTATTATTGACAGCTTATCATATACCATACATCCCGTAAGCTCCAAGATTTTTTTTATTCTAGATAGCCCAAGCAATTTGCAGTTAACTCTCAACTAAAATACTCAAGCATTTGTCAGTGTCATAAATTTGCATATATATTACATTGTAGTATAACTATATACACCTAAGTTCTGACTCCTCAACTGGACTGTAAGTTTCTTAAAGTCAATGATTGTATCTTACTGTACATAATAGGCTCAGAATAAATATTGGAGGATTGTTAGAAAGCCATAACGAAATATTTTCAGAAGTTGAAAAAGGACAGTGAATATAAATACACACACACAAGTATATGATACTTAACCTACACATGAACAGACTCAGTCAAAAGCAATATTTAATGGAAAGCAAAATTTAGAGCTCCAACTCAGATCTGCAAAAATGTGACGACCTTATTTCTCTTGAATCTCAAGTTTCTTAGATGCATCTATATCTTTTGATAGCAGTAAAGCACCTTGCTAATAAAAGAATAGTTTTCTTACTTAACTCTTAGTTATTCTTAAGTAAATTATGAATTCAGTATTTCAAGCTCAGTAATTGAAAGTTCAGCCTCTATTCAGGGCCTCTGACCTACCATCCTTTGTTGTTTCCCTATTCTCTTTCCCAGCCATGAAAAACATGTTCACAAAATGTTGTGGAAGCATCACTGTCTTTAGGTATCCATGAAATATGTTCTAATATTCCTCCAAAGCAGGATTTACTAGGGATCACCTATCCAACAACATATCCTGGGGGCAGTGGAGAGAGCAGCAGTCCTCTCTAAATACATGTTTAGGTCATGTGCAGTTATTTTTATAACAACACACACGATAGAAAACCCAAGAGGAAGCAAGCTTCTGAGACTGAAGACATTACCCAAGGTAATGTTTGTGTGCTCACTCTGCGAATGACAGTATTCTCCCTCTCCAGCCCTACCACATGGTTCATTTCTCCTGGTGTTAGAATCTCATCACACCTGGGATTTCCCGAAGTACAACTGGATAGCTTAGCTTCTGAGACTAGACTTCCACACAGGCATTCTGGCACACAGTGAAATCAAGCTTTAGAAGAAAGCCGCCCATATCACTTGATGTGAAATCAAGCTGCTAGTGTGTCTTACTGCCCTGGTTGGAAGTAGCTGGAGAGCATGGTTCCCAGGCCCTTCCTTTGAGGGAATGTTTGGCCTTAAAGGTGGCTAAGTGGGTCATATGATCTAATTACGTGCAGGTAAGGATATTCAAGACCAGCTTTCTAGAGAAGTAACAAAGGTATTATGGGAATTAACATCTCCTTCCTATTTGAGTAGATGGTTGCTGAGATCGCCAGGTAGAGAAATGAAGAGTGAACAACAGAAATTATTTAGAAAATCTAGTGATCACTGGATGTATCTGACTGATCAGCAGGTTTCTCAGTCCAAAATTCTGAGCATCTCACGTGGCATCATTCAGACATTCGCACAAAGCCAATAGGTAATGGAAATGGGTCTGGAAAATGACCAAGAAGTAATGCTTTATCAAACACTTCCAGCTCTGATGTCGATGAACAGTTATGCACCCTTATTCTCTCTTTCCTGGAAAGAAGTCCATTCCTAGACTGCTTCTCCACCCCAAAATAAACAGGCCCTGGAAAGTCAGTGCATTCGTCTCTCCTGTGCAAAATGCCAACACTCAGACACTGATCATTCTTTTCAGACCAAGCTGAAGTCCTATTACACAGGTAGGCTGCTACATTAGCGGCCATTTGTCTTACCCTGTACTTCACAATAAGTTAATACTGCTCAAAAATGCCGTTTCTGACTTTATTTTTTTCATATATGGACCATATCCATGAAGTCAAGCTTCAATTTATATTTCCAAGTACCTATGTGCCACATTGTAGAACAGTAAAGACATTTTAAAATGTGACAGAGGTTAAGGATGACTAAAAAATTAATCTGCTACTTTTTTCCTTGTTTCTTATTGAAATGGATTTCAAAAATATTATAGAAGTAACTGCTTATTACAGTTAGAAATAAGAAAAGTAAACAGAAAGTAATTACATTTACATGGCCTTTACTTACATTTCAAAAAGTATATGTCTAATAGTTATGACTTTAAAATGCAATTGCCTGCATTTTGTTTAGCTTAACGACCAGATAACACCAGGAAAGTGTGTTCTCCTTCATCACTTTATTGGTAGCTCTTTTTCTTTAATGTATTCTTAAATACAACATTGGAATTTCATAAGGACAATATTCTAGGAATGGCCTGAAGGAATACGTGTGATCGACCTAACATCACATCTTTCATGAATAACTTGAAAAAGGCAATGTTGTGACTGGTTCATTGTAATTCAGCACATTTAACCTGTAGTTAAAACAATCATTATTCCCAAAATGTGTAAGACAGCCAGAGTATCAGAGATTCTGTCCAGCCTGTTCCCTTAGCTACTCATACCTGTCAGACCTCATATCCTGATTTGAAATTGAAAAGTATCACAATCACAACTATAGGTTGTTGTGTTGTTAGTTTTGTTCGTGCAAATACATTTATTTAGAGCCTCTGGGATCCATGCAGTTACCATAGTCTTGTAACCCAACCCCTCTGTTTACCATTAACTGTGTAGAACAGTGGCTAAGACCACAGGTTATGGAGTTAGAGACTTCCTCCTGATACTTCCTGGTGGAATGACAGTGGACAATATCTGCAATACCTGTAAAGCCTCAGTTTTATCTGCTTTCAAAATAGTAATAGTATTATTTACCTCATAAATTGGTTGTGAGGGTTAAATGAGGTAATATATATAAGGCATAACTTACAGTTCCTTGTGGGTAGTAATTACTCATGAAATGTTAGCTATCATTGCTGTCATTGTTTTAGTATATAACCAAAATTAACATTGTGTGAGGTCCCACTAGCAGGTCAATTCCCTTCAAATATTATTTGGCTATTTCTGAGTTATTGACTCTCATCTTCATTAAGAATAGGTACTTCAGGTTTTAAGAAAAAGAGATATTTTATGTGTATAAATAATAATCTCAAATAAATTTACTACTTGTTATTTGAACAAATCCTGGTTTTAAAAGTGACTACCGGAAAATTTGCAATTTGTACCAATATCGATATAATAGTAACTTTCCCTAAACATCCAAAATGTTGATATTACAAATATAAGTTTTTGGCATTTTGAGTTTAAGAAAGCAAATCTATTTGGGTAAACAGTGGTCTAAAACTGTTTGGACCAAATAAAATCATAAAAATATTTAAACCATTTACTTCTTCAATGAAACACACTTGTAAATAAAACATTGGCAAACACTAAATTAGATCTTTTTCTATAAGTAATAACAAGAGAGAACACCAACAAAATGTTAAAAGAAACATGATTTTTATATAAATATATAAAATCTGAGAAATACATGTTTAGATAGAGTTAGAGAGACATTTGATTTTATGATATAAATACCATGTTTGAATGTTTCAAAATTTCAATTTGAAAGGGGGAAATATGTAACATTTCCACCAACAGCACTTACATAAATTTGATGTATGCTTGATATATTCCTTCTAAAATGCATTTTAAAAGGAAGATTTAAAAAGTACTAAACCAGCATGCAAATTATCCACAGTACCTTATTTATATGCTTGCCCCACAAGCCACTGTGAGATCACAGCCTGGAAATGGTTTTTCTTGTGCTTTTTCTTTCTTTAACTACCACAAGGAGAAAAATGTCATCAGCCATATCTATAACAAAGCAAGAGGAACAAAAAATAAAAGTAGTGGTTTATGATTGAAGGCATCCTATAAAATATGTGTTAGCTGAAATGCCATTGGCTAACTCCAAGTATATATGAAGCTAAGTGTAAAGTTATGACTGACAAGTTGCTTTGTGTCATTTTCTTGTCAATATTCAACATGCTAAGTAGCACTAGCACTCTGTGAAAATAGAACAGCAATGATACAGTGAAATAAGGAAGGGTAGGCTAGATTAGCAACAATGATACCAATATACTAATATACTAATGCACTAGACATTCTAATACCCAGGGACGTAAGGGCATGGTCAAAACTGCATAGGCTTTTGAATCTACCATAAAAACACACTAACTTAACTACTTAAATGGAAAATTAATTTGAATAATGCTTCACTTATAGAATACTGTAAGGGTACACATTTATAATTTCAAGCACATATAATCATACTGTGATATTTGCAATTGAGTTATGATAAAAGTGCATTTGACTAAATTCTGCATCTATCCATGAAAAACTCTCAAAAACACAATGAAACTGTCTTAATCAGATTAAGGCCATGTTAAAAACAACAACAACAACAACTATAGCTGACAAAATGCTTAATGTGAAAGACTAAATGCTATTCTTCTAAGAGCCAAAAAAAAGGAAAAAAGAAAAGTATGTCTGCTCTCCATACTTGTAGCCAATGCTTTACTGAAAATCCTAGTCAGTGCAAAAAAGCAAGAAAAAGAAGAAAGATTTGAAATGAAGAACTAAAATAGCCTCTTTTCATAGATTGTATAATTGTTCCTATATAAAATCCTAAGTAACACAAATTAATCTGCTAAAATTAATTAATAAAATTAGCCAGGATTTAGGTTGCAAACCCTTTGAAAAAATAAATTAGAATTCTAAATACATTCCAAACTACTAGAAAATGTAATTTTAAATGGCATAAATGCCATGAAATACCTAGAAATATAATTAACAAAATTATGGATAACATCTATGATGAAAAATAGAACAGAATGCTGAGAGTAATAAAAGTCCAAATAGAAAAATACAGTATGGCAATGGTATCAATAAGATGTCAATTATTATCAAATTTATTTATGGAGTAAATGCATTTTCAATCCATATCCTGACAGATATTTCAAAGAAACTGATAAGCTGATTGTAAAATGTAAGTGGATATCAAGTAACCTAGAAAAGCAGAAATAATTTGAAAAATAAAATAAAGTTGAAAAAGTTACGCTAAATTCTTTCCAGACTTACTATAAAGGAACAATAACCAAGATATTTCAGAGTTGGTATAAATTTAAACATATGTATCAGTGGAATAGGAAAAAAGTCAGAAATAGACCCACACATATACAATGATTTTTTTACAATGACACAAATATATTTCAATATAAAAAGATAAGTTCTTCAACAAATGGTGTCTTAACACTAGTATGAAAAAAGGAAAGCAGCCTCTATCTCACACTCTGAAATTTATTGTAACAGCTAAAATTATAATACTTCTTAAACACAAAAAGCATAAAACATACATTTTTTAGAAATGATAAATTAAACATCATAAAAAGTAAAAACATCTTCCCTTCTAAAGACAGCATTAAGGAAATAAAATTATAAACCACAGACATGGAGGAAAAATATATATTTATCTAGAATATACAAATGTAATTATGTAGCATATGCAAATGATTTTTACAATAAGAATTAATAAGACAAACAAGCCAAAAAGACTTAAGTAAGCACTACTTCACAACAGAATGGTCAATAAATATATAAGAAGATGTTCAATATGATTGGTAATCAGAAAACTGCAAATTAAAACCATAATGAATGAGACACCAGTTTATAACAAATATAATATCTACAATTAAAAGCTAACAATACTTTTAGTGAAAATGCATAGCCACTGCATACTTCATATGCTGCTATTGGTAATTTAAAATTATGGCCAAGCAATTCTACACATGGATACTTACTCAAAATAAATAAAACTATTTCTAGTTTTCTTGCACATGGCAAGACCTGTACATAACCCCAAATCAAAAACAACTCAATGCTTCAGCTACAAGCAAAGGAATGAAAAATTTGCAGCATATTCATATAATTGAGAGCTACTTAGCAATAAGAAAGAACAAACACACAACATGGATGACTCTCAAAGACATACTGAGCAAGGAAAGCCAGAAAAAAAAATGCACACAGTGTGCATCCATTTATTTGAAGTTATGGCTGAACTGAGCAAGTGATAGAAAGATGAGTGAGTAGGGCTGGAGAAACCCTGGGATGACTTTTATGTACGATGAAGATGCTCACGTCAGAACACACTTAAAATTTTTCCTTTTTGTTTTACGTGAATTATACCTCAATGAAGATGACAAAAAATAGAGCATTTCATTTTATATGAGAGCACCTTGTTTACTCAAGTTTTGAGCTATTTTAGGAACAATGAGCTCTCTTCACTCTACACTACGTTTCAGATGTGTGACTATAAGGAATTAAAGACACCACAGAACTTTTAACACCCTGTGTGTTTTTAAAAATTGAATGCTCCCCTCCCTGTGTCCATGTGCTCTCATTGATCAACTCCCACTTATGATTGAGAACATGCCGTGTATGGTTTTCTGTTCTTGTGTTAATTTGCTGAGAATGATGGTTTCCAGCTTTATCCATGTCCCTGCATAGGACATTAACTCATCCTTTTTTATGGCTGAATTGTTCCATGGTGTATATGTGCCACATTTTCTTTATCCAGTCTATCATTGATGGGCATTTAGGTTGGTTCCAAATATCTGCTATTGTGAACAGTTCCATAATAAACATACATGTGCATATGTCTTTATAATAAAACGATTTATAATCCTTTGGGTATATACCGAGCAACAGGATTGCTGGATCAAATGGTATCTCTAGTTCTAGATCCTTGAGGAATTGCCACACTGTTTTACACAATGGTTGAACTAATTTACACTCCCACCAACAGTGTAAAAGCATTCCTATTTCTCCACATCCTCTCCAGCATCTGTTGTCTCCTGATTTTTTAATGATCGCCATGCTAACTGGCATAAGATGGCATCTAAATGTGGTTTTTGATTTGCACTTCTCTAATGACCAGTGATGATGATCTTTTTTTTCATATGTTTGTTGGCTGCATGTATGTCTTCTTTGAGAAGTGTCCGTTCATATCCATCACCCATTTTTTGATGGTATTGTTTGTTTTTTTCTTGTACATTTGTTTAAGTTATGTGTACATTCTGGTTGTTAGCCCTTTGTCATGTGGGCAGATTGCAAAGATTTTTTTCCCATTCTATTGGTTGCCAGTTCACTCTAATGATAGTTTCTTTTGCTGTGCAGAAGCTCTTTAGTTTAATTAGATACCATTTGTGTATTTTGGCTTCTGTTGCCATTGCAGCCTGTTGTGGGTTGGAAGGCTAGGGGAGGGATAGCAGGGGGTAGTGTTATAGGACAGAGATAGCATTAGGAGAAATACCTAATGTAGATGACGGGGTGATGGATGCAGCAAACCACCATGGCACATGTATACCTATGTAACAAACCTGCACATTCTGAACATGTACCCCAGAACTTAAAGTATAATTTTTAAAAATTGAATGTAATCCATAGATGTGGTTAAATGCAAGTTTCCTGTTTCCTTGCTACTTTGAGAATCTGGGAGCTTTTAAACCGCCTAAAAGGAGAACAAATAAAGGCCACAGAAATTACAAGTTTCTGACCAAATCCCACCCCCCAAAAAAATTTTTTTAAAGAAAGAAATTTAAGAGAGCATGGTAGATTTTTGGAATAGATTTGTTACTGGATTTGTGAAATCCAAAAGAAGATTCTTGCAGGAAGGAATTCAGGGTGAGTCACAAAGTACAGTGAAAAAAGTGGGTTTATTAAAAGCTACTCCATTACAGAGTAGGTCACCCACAGAAAGCAAGAGGAGAAACCACCAGTCTTTGTTTTAAGTTTTCCTTATATAGGGGTCTTGTCTATGTAAAGACTAAGCTAAGCTGTATCTACGTGCAGGTGGGCAGGCATCATGACAAATTTATTACTCTACTGATTTAAAGAAAACTAGCCTTGACAGTCTAGTGTGTGAGTACATCAAAGTATAACTATTATTATCTTCAAAACATACATTGTTATGAGTATTGGAACATCTGGACTCTGTTGTTGTGGGAGTGTGTCCTTGTAGGTACCTTTAGGCTGTTTCCTTTTATACAAACATCCCATGAATATGGGTCATGACCAGCAAGGCATGTGCTTTGCTAGTCTCAGAATGGAATTGAACTAAAAAGGCATTACGCTGTCCCTTCTTGGTTCCTGCTTCCCTGACAGATTGACCATCATTAATATGTCCAGAATGTGGCAAGTGATTGGTTAACCACCAATACTATAGATATTATTCTAAGAAATCCAGAGCCTATATATGAGGCACACATAGCTTAACATAGAAAAGATGCATCCAACAAATATTTCTTAATTAGAAAAAAATTACAATTGACTGGGGGGTTACATATGTTAAAATAATTTACATAAAGCTGCAAAACATCGACATCTGCTCTTTTTGCTCAAAGTACTTCAAGAGTACCCAGGATGTAATTAAACAAACATAAGCATACAGTAAGAAAGAAATATGTTATTAAAACAAATGAGACTAGGCTATATCAGAAATAAAATGTTTAAACACTCAAGTGATCTAGGTATCT
>NW_016107606.1:1414449-1448827 GCF_001604975.1 Cebus imitator
GATCTCGGCTCACCGCAACCTCCGCCTCCTGGGTTCAGGCAATTCTCCTGCCTCAGCCTCCTGAGTAGCTGGGATTACAGGCACGCGCCACCATGCCCCGCTGATTTTTTGTAGTTTTAGTAGAGACGGGGTTTCCCCATGTTGACCAGGATGGTCTCGATCTCTTGACCTCGTGATCCACCCGCCTCGGCCTCCCAAAGTGCTGGGATTACAGGCGTGAGCCACCGCACCCGGCCGCAATAACATTTTAAAGAGAGCAATTTTTAGTTTCTGCAAAGACACAGAAAAATAAATGTTTATTTACAGGAATTTTGTTCAATTATGCATTCCAGTTTTCTAAACCTGAAAATGCCTTAGAATATGTGAAAGGAAAGCCACCTGTCATGCTTCTATAAGCAAAAATCAAAAACATATGATTTCTAATGCTGTAGGCATATGGCCTTTAAAAATTATAAAATTCATTTGCTTTGTAAATGATTTTTTAAATTGCCAAGTCTCTATCCAGATTATAGCTGGAAATTCAATCTTTTTCTGCAACAAAGGGTTCATTATCATTATTTCATGGAGAGGTGTTTAAGTCCTATGGAGATTCCTGTGAGCTTCCACCTCTGCTGGTGTCTTGGGGTTCTTCCTTGGGGGTTCAGAATTCCCTGCACTCCAACCCCCAGCCACGTGAATGACAGATTTTCCAGATTTCCTATCCCGTTTCTCCCAATCACAAACCTTTGGTCTGAAATGCTGTCCTCCCACTCCTACCTGCTAGATTCTCCTTGCTCTGAACTCTGAGGAAGACTTCTCTGACCCCAGTTCCTCCCTAGGAATTCCCCTCCACATCCTCTCCAGCATCTGTTGTTTCCTGACTTTTTGATCATCACCATTCTGACTGGCGTGAGATGATATCTCATTGCTGAACTCTCCTTTCTACTGGATTCCATAAGCATTCTGTTCATCATTTATCACCAAGAGCTAGCAAAGGGCCTGAAATAAACACGTAGCACTTGTCAAATAAACTAATCCATGAAGGTGGAACAGGTATTTGCTTCTTTTCTTCCCGTGCTTTCATTTAGTGTTGGCAGCTTTTGCTCTGTGAGGCAAGTGGAAGTCCTCCCAAGGCCTGAAATGGATTCTGCAGTCTTTCATTGTTTGTCCTCAATTTCCACTCCTGGTGTGAAAGAGGACTTCCCACATTCGAAAACCTTTCTTAGCTGGCTTAGCTCAGTTACTTGCAATATTTTTCAATGTTCATGGAACATAATGAAACATGCCCTGTGCTGGGAGAAGTGATTTTGTGTCAATAATGAACTGATTTTTGACCTAACTATGTCATTATCTACATCTATTAAGCTGGACAATTTCAATTATTTTTGATGGCCTCAGTTTCTCATTTATGAAGTGAGGGATTGAAGTGTATGATCTTAGTGGTTCTGAATAACATGCAGTTCTTGGATAAAATTACCAAGGCTCTCACAGCATATATACTCAAAAATATGTGATGCAAATGCATGGTTTAAAATATATTGTGCATTCTGCAAATTAAATCTTATGAATCAATTGTATTAGCAAATGTGACAGTGTAACTAAAATGTTACCTGCAAGTTGCAACTGGAATTGGCTCAAGCTAAAAAGGAAAGTTATTGACACATAACTGAAAAGTCAGAGTATTTCAAGTTTCTTTTTTATTTTCTTTTAGTAAACTTTAAGTTCCGGGATACATGTGCAGAACATGCAGGTTTGTTACATAGGTATACACATGCCATGATGGTTTGCTGCACCCATCAACCCGTCATCTACATTAGGTATTTCTCCTAATGCTATCCCTCCCCTAGCCCCTCATCCCCTCACAGGCCCCAGTGTGTGATGTTCCCCTTCCTGTGTCCATGTGTTCTCATGTTCAATGGCCACTTATGAGTGAGAGCATGTGGTGTTTGGTTTTCTGTTCTTGTGTTAGTTTGCTGAGAATGATAGTTTCCAGCTTCATCCATGTCCCTGCAAAGGGCATGAACTCACCCTTTTTAATGGCTGCATAGAATTCCACGGTGTATATGTGCCACATTTTCTTTATCTAGTGTATCATTGATGGGCATTTGGGTTGGTTCCAAGTCTTTGCTATTGTGAATAGTGCTGCAATAAACATACGTGTGCATTTGTCTTTATAGTAGAATGATTTATAATCCTGTGGGTATATACCAAGTAATAGGATTGCTGGGTCAAATGGTATTTCTGGTTCTAGATCCTTGAGGAATTGCCACACTGTCTTCCACAATGGTTGAACTAATTTGCACTCCCATCAATAGTGAAACAGCATTCCTATTTCTCCACATCCTCTCCAGCATCTGTTGTTTTCTGACTTTTTGATAATCACCATTCTAACTGGCATGAGATGGTATTGTATTGTGGTTTTGATTTGCATTTCTCTAATCACTAGTGATGATGAGCTTTTTTACCTATGTTTGTTGGCTGCATAAATGTCTTCTTTTGAGAAGTGTCTGTTCGTATCTTTTGCCCACTTTTTGATGGGATTGTTTTTTTCTTGTTAATTTGTTTAAGTTCCTCGCAGACTCCGGATATTAGCCCTTTGTCAGAAGGATAGATTGCAAAAATTTTCTCCCATTCTGTAGGTTGCCTGTTTGATCTGATAACTTGTTTTGCCATGCAGAAGCTCTTTAGTTTAACTAGATCCCACTTGTCAATTTTGCTTTTTGTTGCCATTGCTTTTGGTTAGTCATGAAGTCTTTGCTCATGCCTATGTCCACAACGGTATTGCCCAGGTTTTCTTCTAGGGTTTTTATGGTTTTAGGTCTTATGTTTAAATCTTTAATCCATCTGAAGTTAATTTCTGTATAAGGTGTAAGGGAGGAGTCCAGTTTCAGTTTTCTGCATATGGCTAGCCAGTTTTCCCCAAACCATTTGTTAAATAGGAAATCCTTTTTCCATTGCTTGTTTTTGTCAGGTTTGTCAAAGACAGATGGTTGTAGATGTGTGTCATAATTTCTGAGGCCTCTGTTCTGTTCCATTGGTCTACATTTCTGTTTTGGTACCAGTACCATGCTCTTTTTGTTAATGTAGCCTTGTAGTATAGTTTGAAGTCAGGTAGTGTGATGCCTCCAGCTTTGTTCTTTTTGTTTAAGATTGTCTTGGCCATATGGGCTCTTTTTTGGTTTCAGATGAAATCTAAAGCAGTTTTTTCTAATTCTGTGAAGAAAATCAATGGTAACTTGATAGGGATAACATTGAAACTACAAATTACTTTGGGCAGTATGGCCATTTTCGTTATACTGATTCTTGCTATCCATGAGCATGGAATGTTTTCCCATTTGTTTGTGTCCTCTCTTATCTCCTTGAGCAGTGGTTTGTAGTTCTCCTTGAAGAGGTCCTTCACATCCCTTGTAAGTTGTATTCCTCGGTATCTTACTCTTTTTGTAGTCATTGTGAATGGGAGTTCACTCATGATTTGGCCCTCTATTATTGCTGTATAGGAATGCTTGTGATTTTTGCACATTGATTTTGTATCCTGAGACTTTGCTGAAGTTGCTCATAAGTTTAAGGAGATTTTGGGCTGAGATGATGAGGTTTTCTAAATATACAATCATGTAACCTGCAAAGAGAAACAATTTGACTTCCTCTTTTTCTGTTTGAATATCCTTTATTTCTTTCTCTTGCCTGATTGCCCTGCCCAGAACTTCCAATACTATGTTGAATAGGAGTGGTGAGAGAGGGCATCCTTGTCTTGTGCCAGTTTTCAAACAGAATGCTTCCAGCTTTTGCCCATTCAGTATGATATTGGCTGTGGGTTTGTCATCAATAGCTCTTATTATTTTGAGGTATGTTCCATCAATACCTAGTTTATTGAGAATTTTTAGCCTGAAGGGCTGTTGAATTTTATCGAAGGACTTTTCTGCATCTATTGAGATAATAATGTGGTTTTTGTCACTAGTTCTATTTATGTGGTGGATTACATTTATTGATTTGCATGTTTTGAACCAGCCTTGCATCCCAGGGATGAAGCCAACTTGATTGTGGCAGATAAGCTTTTTGATGTCATACTGGATTCAGTTTGCCAATATTTTATTGAGGATTTTCATATTGATGTTCATCAGAGATATTAGCCTGAGAGAGAAATTTTGTTGTTGTTGTTGTGTCTCTGCCAGGTTTTGGTATCAGGATGATGCTGGCGTCATAAAATTAGTTAGGGAGGCTTCCTTCTTTTTCTATTGTTTGGAATAGTTTCAGAAGGAATGGTACCAGCTCCTCCTTGTACCTCTGGTAGAATTTGGCTGTGAATCCACCTGGTCCTGGGCTTTTTTGGTTGGTAGGCTCTTAATTCCTGCCTCAATTTCAGAACTTGTTATTGGTTTATTCAGGGATTCAACTTCTTGTATTTCAACTGTCAAAAGTATTTTCATGCATGCTGCAGTTCTGCTCCTCTGATTTTCCTGGTTCTGCCCACCTTTTGTGTCTGGGCTGCACACCCAGGCTGTCTTCCTTTCTGGTAGCAAATGGCTGGCTGCAGTTCCAAGCCTATGGTCCAGTGTCTTACCCAATCATTAAATGAAGTCCTGAACATTACTCTGATTGGAACAAATAGAAGAAACTGCCCCTCCCTAAAACAACCAATTTGAGCGGGGCCGGAGTCAGGACAGGGATTGCATTTGGGAGCTGTGTATATGTGTCTCAACCCTGAATCTCCTTTCTAATAAGACTAGTTATTGGATTTAGGACCAATCCTAACACAAAATGATGTCATCTTGAAATCCTTCCTTTAATTGCATCTTCAAAAACCTTTACTCCAAAAAAGGTCACATTCTGAAGTTCCCAGTGGTCATATCTTTTGGAGAGGCACCAACTGAACCCTCTACAATCTGCCTACTGTCTACTCCAGATCCATGTCTGCCCCATGAGATGACAGCTATCCCACCCTAACATCCCTGACAGCCTCAACCCATTGGATTATCTATTCTTAGTCTAAAATCTCATTAAAAATATTATCAGGTCAAAGATACCAAAGCTAATCATCTAAATCAGACAAGTGAAACTTTGAGTATGATCCATCCTAGGGTGAAATTTCTCTCCTTCTCCAGACTTGTGAATCTAACAAACAAGTTATCTGCTCCCAAGATACTTTGGTGTGTTTACATTTTCTCCCTTTAAAACTAAGAAGACCTTTTTTATTGCTTTTTCTTTTATTTCAAAAAGGAGAAAAACGGGAGGGATAAAGGGGACATTGGAATTAAGCAAAACCTAGCACAGCACATTCTATTTGGTTTAATGACCTGAGAACAATCTTTTGCAGCTTGATCTTCCACACACTGGGCCCATGGCAGCTCCATGGGTAGTCCCTGACCCTGGGCATGCAGCAGTGTCGTGGTTGGCTTCTGGGTGCAGGTGGCAGTAGCCCAGTCAGTCTCTGCATCCACAGCTCTGTCCTTGGAGTCATTCTTCCTTTTTCTGAAAAGGTAGAGCATGCTGGCTGTCAAGTAGCTCTACTGGCCTGTTTCCTGCTTCTACAGTTTATAAGTCCCATGACTTTCTCTCATTTTGTCCTGTCTCCGTCCCTTTCAGTCAAAGATGGCAGTGTTTCTACTGGTTTAACATTCTCAAAATCCTCAAAGTTTCCTGTGTATATCAAGGGAATCTGTGTCATTAGACATAAGGGCTCTCTGGGATTGTACCTGGGTAACCCTATCTCTATTCCTGGCTTCTGCTGAGATTGGATCCACAATATGTGCCTAATCTTTTCAGCCAAAGGTTTTCTGGGCACCCCCTTGGTGTTCCTTCCAGAACATCCTTTCTCTGTCCACAGTGAATTTCCTCATTACGGTATCCTTTGCTATCCAGCAAGGCTCAGAACTTCCTAAGTTATCAGCTCCAATTTTATTTTATTTTTTGCTCCAACATTCTTTCCTCAAATTATTTCTCTCCTCTTATATTTTACCATAATGATTAAGAAGAAGCCAGACCTTACTTTCTTCACGTTCCTTGAAATATCTTCTGCTAAATGGCCAACTTCATTGCTTACAAATTGTCCTTTGCACTCAACTTCAGAATACAATTCAGGCAAGTTTCTGCCACTCTACAACAAGGATTCCCTTCCCTCATATTTCCAATAACACTTTCCTCATTTCTATCTGAGATCTCTGCTGAGGTTTCCACCTCAGCAGAATCACCTTAATGCTATTGTTTCATTTTTCCTCATTCCTAGCGAAAGGCAATGGTAAATTTTTTAGAAGTTCATGCAAATAAGGTAATAATTATTATTTTCATAACTAGTTCATGGAAACCCAGGCTAAGATTCTCTGCCCTTCAGGCTTGTTCTACTTTGCAGGTTTGAAGTCAGGCCACTGCCACGTCCATGTTCTATAGCAGACAGGAAAGGAAAGTCCAGAGTAGAGATCTCTGTGGCAGAGGTGCACACACACACATGCACGCACACACATGCATGCAAACACACGAACACACATACATTCATACATGTCCGCACGGACATGCACACTGCACATGCATACACATGCACACATGCAAACACATGCACACAGGCACAAACACATCCACACGTGCACACACGTGGCACACATGTGCACACACAATCACAAAGGCACATGCACACACCTGCACACATGCACACACACGCACACACAATCACACATGCACACACACATACATTCCCTTCACTCCATTCAATTGGCCTGAAGCCTGTTGTGAAGATGGAAGGGAATAGAGGAATATGGTTAGTATGGGTGGCCACATTCCTAGCTAAAACTTAGAAGGAAGGTTCAGTTACTTTGAAGTGAGAGGAGACTAGATACTAGAATCATCAGCATTTTCTATGGCAACATCCCACCGACCTCATATTCAAGTCTGTGGTGTCCTTGGATCATTGCCTGCCACTGGATCTTGGTCAGAGCCACAAGCTCAGCCCCTCCACATTCCTCTTTACCTACCTTGGAAAGAAGGGATGAGTCTCAGTCACCTCCTTGCAAGTTCCCCTGGCTTCTTATTCACCTTGCCCTGCCTCTCCATGAATCCAATGCCCTAGAGAAATTCAGCTTTTCCTAAGACAGTTACACACACACTCACTTGGAACCAGAAGATTGTAGCATCATCTTTGCTCAGGGCCTAGGCATCTGCTAGTCTAACATTTCAGTAACCAAGAGAATCAGTGGAATGACTTAGAGGATCAAAGATAACTGTGCTCTCATGTGAACATCCATCTCTGCCCACCCAGAAGGGCAGCCAACAGCTTCTTGATTATGGGTGCCTTATGCCACTTATTACTCCATTAAACTAAGATAGGGTTCCTGGGGCAGGGGAAAGGTAGGTGGGTGGAGAGATGTGAAGGTTGGTTTTGTAGGTGTTGCATTTCAGGTCCCCACGGGACTGTTGAAGGGAGAATTTTAGGAGGCAGCAGAACATTCTCTGTGGATCTCTAATGAGAGGTCTGCACTGAAGATATAAATGCTAGAACCATCAGCCCAGAGCTAATCACAGAAGGTCTGAGAGAGAAAAGGATGCTCCTAGGAGCATGTGAGACAAAAAGCAAAGACTGAAGGACTGAGATCTGAGAAGTATCAACACTAAAAATGGTATCAGAAGAGATGACTGCTGGGAAACTGCATGAATGTAGCCAGAGAAATATAGGTCACGTAAGATAAGGGCTGAACATTACCAATGTGTTTAAGGTGTACACTGGCAACTTTGAAGAGACAAACTTCAGTGACAGAAAGTGCAGGGTTTAGGAACTGAAAGGCAGGGAAGCAATGGGATCTAATGCTTATAAAGCTCTCTTTCGGGAGTTCTATTTCTAAAAACCATGGTCCTTCATAGGAGAGGTAGCCTGAAAGGTGTGGGGATGTCTGCAAGTGTCACAATGGGGGTGGGTGTCACCATTATTTAGTAAAGCATGTCAGGGGATCAGAATGTCCCAGTGAGTAGGGCAGCCACCACTGCAATGCAGAGCCATCCTCCACCTGCACAGCCTGCCAGGGTCCTGCTGGGGACTCACAGACTCTCAGATACGAATCTATTTATACTCTGAGCCTCCACAAGCTTAAATAAATCACACAATTTTGCAATTTTTTTTTAAGGCAGAGTCTTACTCTATTGCCAGGCTGGAGTGCAGTGGAGCAATCTTGGCTCACTGTAACCTCTGCCTCCAGGTTCAAGTGACTCTCCTGCCTCAGCCTCCCAATTAGCTGGGATGACGGGCGTATGCCACCACATTTAGCTAATTTTTGTATTTTTAGTAGAGACAGGGTTTCACCATGTTGGCCAGGATGGTCTCGATCTCTTGACCTCATGATCCACTCACCTCAGCTTCCCAAAGTGCTGGGATTATAGGCATGAGCCACCACACCCAGCCAATTTTGCATAATTTTAATATACACTAAATTTTATAGAAATTTAATTAATGTTGAAATTGAAAGAAGATGGTAGTTTAAGTTCAGAAATTTGCCCTAAACTCTCCATATTTCAGGAAAATCATCACAAAGAGCAGTGTTCTTGTGGCATTTAAGCATCCCACTAGAACTCACCTCTATCGAATTGCTACGTATTTGAATGTAACTGTCATCTTCACAGTTATTTTACACATAATGGATATGCATCTGGGGGTGTCAAGTATTTAAATACTAAAATCCTATCATTTTATCTTAAATTATCTTCCTTTTGTTTCTCCTTTACATTACCATTAGGGCAGTATGTTGACTTTCAAACATTATTTGTGTGGCTATATAACATTATCAGTAGATTTTCTATCAAGATCATGAAGCGGGGATGTTGGGCACCCTTGCATCGAAAGCCCTGTTCTGATTTCACAACTCTCCAAGCCGAAACCCCATCCTGAAAACTATTCTAGGTAAAACTGATGAACCCGAGATGTCATGAGAGCAGGGCAGAGCCATCAGCCTGCTCTCTTCCTGGAATTGCATTCGGATTTCAAACTTTAACCAGTGCCTGTAAGCAGCTTAACTGGTGTCTTGCGGGCAGGGCTAAGAAGAGTTTGGACAGTTTGACTCATGCACAACAAAGATCAGAACCTGTTGGTTTGCAAGGAAAGCAAAAGAACAAAGTAGAGGAGAGACACAGAAATTAGAGGTTTGCCACCATGGGTCACAGTGAGCCTGTGGCATGGTCCCCTGGGGGGCCCTGCTGCCCCTCTGCCTTCCCCTAGATGCCCCAGATCTGTACAACAGCCCCCGGTGCTGCATTCTGCCAGCTCAGAGGGGTTTTGTTAATTGCAACCAAAAAGACTTGCTTAAGTATTTTAATTTCCACTCCCTAATGGGTGTTAATTAATAGTTGTTAGATGATTAATGTAAAAACAAATGAACAAAGTAATAACTTTAGGTGAATTTTTTAAATTTCATTAAAAGCATGACTATTATTTCTTCCAACTAATTGTCTACATCTGTGTTTATTTTTATGATTTCGTTCCAATTTCATCCCTTTCCCCACCAAAAAAAGAAGACAGTTTGTCTTTCAGACGCTCTTAGGATTACCTCGTCCAAAGTGTTTGTTTTAAATGAAAAGACTTGATTTGTGGGGTGTGGGTGTGTGGGTGTGTGTTTGTGCGTGTGTGTATGTGTGTGTAAGAGGGGTGAAGATAAGGTCCTTTTCCATATAACTTGTGAGCAAAAAAAGATGCAGTCCTTTAAAAAAAAATGTTATCTTCTAATGCTAAAATAGCTAATTCTTATTTAAAGATTTAGCTGTAAGTCTTTTTAAAAAGTTACAATCTTTTAAAGATACAAGAAGTGCTAAGGGCTTCTCCACTTTTATTGGACTGTTGAATTGGGTATTAAAATTGATAAATATGCCTTTGAAAGTTGTTTATAATTGAAATAAGTTCATGCATTGTTAAATTCAATTCTTGAAATATTCTGTTTCTAAGCAAATTAACAACAGTACATAGCCATTTTGCTGTAGTTTCATGTTTTAAATTTTGTGTATATTTCATGTCACATGTTTCTTATTTTTTAGATGTTTACATATCTGAGCCTGTGTTATCCATGTACAAATTTGATGGGAAAGCAACCAAGACACTGATCTTTTATTCCTATTCAATTTTCCTTCATAGCTAGATTTCTGCACTAGTTTTATTTTACCTGAATTTGATCAAATGTTTTAAATCATCCAAATTCCTAGTGCTAGAAAAAAATCTAGGCTTTTGTAGCTTATGTTGCTATTAAATGAGAAGAAGAACAGACACACAGATACATGTTCACTAATCATAGGGGTGATTTCCTTTCTAGTATTCAGTAAAGGATCAGGTCATAAGGCAATGCCAGACTTCGACCTGCCCATCAGGTGAAAAAGTGAAGAATGTCTAACATACAGGTGTTCTTGAAACTAGGCCACTGGCTTCATTTTTTCCACTGGAGGCCTAATTATTTGAAAACTCTGCAGGAAAAGTCCAGGTTGAGTTGTCTTGTTCAATACTAAAATATTTTTCTCCTGCTAAAGCACACATACTCGCTCACAGCAGTCTATATGAAACTTATAGATGTTTATTTTTACCTTTTCTTTTCTTTTCCCTTTCTTTCTTACTCTCACCACCTAAGTTCAAGGTCTGTGGACTATGTACTTATGGAGGAGGGGCACCAGGAAGGGGAGGGAGGGATTCCTGCTGGCAGGAACCATGGAGAGTGCATCCCTACCTAATCCTGCAGGAAAGTAGCCACAGTTTAGGGAGGTCTCCCGTGTTGATCTACAGAGTAGGCCATGCAAAATAGCATCTTTCATCACAGAGTGACTGAGTTTCAAGAAAGCAATAAAGCTAAGCCTCTTTGGCCCATCCGCCAGAATGAGGATGTTGCATTGTTAACAAATCACTCACTTTAAAAATAGTATTTGTTGAAATTGTACTTCACCTGTAATCAAGAGTGACATTTGACACCTTAGTGCAGCTTTTCAAATGTTATCTATTATGACTTGGAAGGGTAACAATAAACAAAAAACAACACAACAAATGAATACAACAAAAAGCAAATCATACTTCCCGTTGATTTCAGAATCTAGAATGACTGCTTGAACATTTGCATTTGCCTAGTTTAGTGATATGTCTTTCTCTCAGGATTTTCAGGGTGCAAAGAGGAATAAGCGTATACCAGGTCTGCCTTTTCTGAAGAAGATTTCCCAGTAGGCTGGAAACAGAAAGATTTTCTGGCTTGGTAAAGACCATTGAACCCTGTACTTCCATGTCCAGGACAATGTCGGTCGAGAGCAAGACTCTCTGTGCTGGAACTAACCTTGTCCATCTTCCCACAGCTCAGTATTCTCTTCCTCAAAATAAAGGAAATGATCAACTTCTTGAAACATGCCTGATTTTAACTTGGTTTTCTTTATGAATATGATAATATCAGCATTTTCGAAACTGCTTGTTAGAAGTACAGAGTTGTGCAGCTTAGATTCTGGTGTTATATCAGACCTCTGTGTTCAAGTCCTCCTGTGGAGTGGACCTGTCACATTGGAACACACAGAGGTGGGGACTGGAGTATCTCACAGCTTCCCCAGGGGTTCCAATTGGCTGGAAGTGCAGGTCCTACCTCTTTCCACCAGGGGCAGAAGAAATGGTTTGAAAAACAGTGATGGCCAGATGATGCATCATGCTCTTAAGTTTCATTTCTAGATTCTATCATCTATGTCAATTTTTCATCCATTATTTTTACTCACTGTAGATTTTTAATGAGATGTAGAGAAAAATCCAAGCTGAAAAGAATCAACAACATTTTACCTCAAAAGAATAAAGACATAATTACCAGTGGTCGGTAGTACATCTATATGGAACAGCTGAAGGCGTTGCTCATCTCGTGCTTTTGAGATGCACGCATTATCAAGCCTAACCCTGCAAACCGGAGATGCAGAGCTGACTTAAAAAGCTGCTGTTTTGTCCTAAGAAAATCCCTTAATACAGTATCTGTTTTTCATAGTAGTTTAGCTAAGCTTCTGACATTACCACCACTTGCTTCCCCATGTTTCTAAACCATACTGACTCAAGGAAAAGGAATCTTTGGATAGAGATAACATGTGATTGAAAATCTGATGACATTTTGCATAGTCAGAAAGACTGTTCCTGCTTAGAAAATGTTTTCTGTATAACACAGATGTGTTTTTCAATGCCTTGGAATTTCCTCTTTAGAAAATATGTTGAGTCAACCGAATTTCTGAAGAAAATAATTGTATCCTGAATTTAGCTCTGCTGAAAGAGCATGCAAGAGTTGCAATCATGTCCTTTGTAAACGTGTTTTAAAGTTTTGCCAGAGTTTATCACATGTGGATGAAATGAAGGAACAGGGTTCTCAGGGTTAACAGAGACTTTGATTTGCAAAATAATGAGAAAGTGCATAAAGGTAAAAATAAAATACATATGTGCCAACATGTACATGATCACTAATCCTCAGAATGTAAAGACCTCGATTATTTTATATTCAAAATCCTTATTGCTTATTGCCCCTTATTTGGAAGATTCCTAGTAAAATAAAGATTGGGAGTGGGTAAATGTCTGAATATGGTAGAAAGGCCTCTTTATCTGTTTCCTGTTTGCAGGGAGGATTAGAAACAAAGCCACAATAAACTTTTTTTTTCCAAAGTGACTATACCATTGGCATTTCCACCAGCAACAGAGGAGAGTTCTGTTTTGTCAGCATTTTTGCCAACAGTCTTTTTATTATTTTGATTATTCTAATAAAGGCATAGTAGTATTTTATAGTAGTTTAATTTGAATTCTTGTAATAAGAATATTGAGTATCTTTTCATGTTTATTTTCTAATCATATATCTTACTTGGTGAAATGTCTTAGCAAATATTTTGCCAATTTTTTTATTGCTTTTTTCTTCACTATTGAATTTTGAAAGTGTGTTATATATTTTGAATGTCACTTATTTATTAAACATATGTTTTATTAACATGTTCTCATAGTGTATGGCTTGTCTTTTTTTTTTTTTTTTTTTTTTTTTTTTTTTTTTTTTTTTTTTTTTTTTTTTTTTTTTTTTTTTTTTGAGATGGAGTCTTGTTCTATTGCCCAGGCTGGAGTGCAATGGCATGGTCTTGGCTCACCGCAACCTCTGCCTCCCGGGTTCAAGCAGTTCTCCTGCCTCAGCCTCCTGAGAAGGTGGGATGACAGGTGCGTATCACCACGCCTGGATAATTTTTGTATTTTTAGTAGAGAAGGGGTTTCACTATGTTGGCCAGGATGGTCTCAAACTCCTGACCTCCTGATCCACCCACCTCGGCCCCCCAAGTCTTTTTATTTTCTTAACAAGGTCTTTCAAAAGGTAGGATTTCTTAATTTCAATTAATTATGTTTGGTCTTTTCTTTCAAGGACAGTGTTATTAGTCTTATATCTAAGAACTCTTTGCTGAACTTATGATTAAGTTTACTTCTAGAAATTTTATATGTCAAAACCACTATGAGATATCATCTCAGGCAGGTCAGAATCACAATTATTAAAAAGTCAAGAAACAATAGATGCTGATGAGGCTGTGGAGAAATAGGAAAGCTTTTACACTGTTGGTGGGAATATAAATTAGTCAACAATTGTGGAAGACAGTGTGGTGATTCCTCAAGGATCTAGAACCAGAAATACCATTTGACCCAGCAATCCCATTACTGGGTATACCCAAAGGAATATAAATCATTCTACTACAAAGACACATGCACGTGGATGTTTACTGTAGCACTATTTTCAGTAGCAAAGACATGGAACCAACCCAAAGCCCATTAATGATAGACTGGATGAAGAAAATGTGGTTAAAAATACACCATGGAATACTATTTAGCCACAGAAATGAATGAGATCTTATCCTTTGCAGGAACATGGATGACACTGGAAACTATTGTCCTCAGCAAACTAACACAGAAACAGAAAACCAAACACTGCATGTGCTCACTCATAAATGGGAGTTGAACAATGAGAACACATGGACACAGGAAGGGGAACAACACACACTGGGGCCTGTTGGGGGGTAGGGAGTGAGGGGAGAGAACCTAGAGGAGGAGTCAATAGGTGCGGCAAATCACCATGGCACATGTATACCTATGTAACAAACCTGCACGTTCTGCACATGTATCCTGGAACTTAAAGTAAAATAATTAAAAATAAATAAATAAATAAATAAATAAATAAATAAAACTTTGGCAGGGAGCGGTGGCTCACACTTGTAATCCTAGCACTTTAGGAGGCTGAGGCGGGTGGATCATGAGGCCAGGAGTTCAAGACCAGCCTGAGCTTTGCGCAGTGGCAGTATTGTAGACAATGAGGTTTAACAGAGGTGGGTTTATTGCTAATTGAAAACTTTTCCCAATACTCTGCCAGGACAACTTGAAATATAGTTGGCATTGGCAATTTTTGGCAGTCTCTATGGAGACTGAATTATAAAAATACATACATACATACAAACATACATACATACCAGCCTCGCCAACATGGTGAAAACCCGTCTCTACTAAAAATACAAAAAGTTAGTCAGCCATGGCAGTGGGTGCCTGTAATCCCAGCTACTCGGGAGGCTGAGGCAGGAGAATAGCTTGAAACTGGAAAGCAGAGGTTGCAGTGAGCCGAGATCATGCCACTGCACTCCAGCCTGGGCGACAGAGAGAAACTCTGTCTCAAAAATATATAATTAATAAATAAATTTTAAAAAAGAAACTTTATAGGTGATAATACTTAAGTCTATAATCTATTTTAATTTTTGTATACAGTGCAAGATATGGGTCAAAGTGCAAGTTGTATGTATGTGAATGTCCCAGCATCAATTACTAGAAATACTTTTCTTTCTCAGTTGAATTGCTTTGCAAAACTTTGCAGAAAACCAATTGATAATATCTAGCAGGACTATTTCTGGACTCTCTTTTCAGTTCCATTAGTTCAGGTATCTATCCTTTTGCTGATGCCACACTGACTTGACTACCACAGCTTTCCAGTGAGCCTTGAGCCATGTAGCGTGATCCTTCCAAGTATGTTCTCTCGTTTTCAGTGTGGTTTGGGTTATTTCTGTGAATTTTTACTAAATTTTAGAAGTACTATGTCAATTCTTATTTTAAAAATCGTGTGTGATGTTGACTCAAATTGCATTAATTCTATAAATTAATTTGGGGAGAAGTGACATTATCACTTCTGAGTCTTCCAGTTCATGATGGGAAGATGAACATAAAGTTCATCTTTATGTCTTTTTAGTTGGTCTTTAATCAGTGTTCCTTTAATAAGTGTTTTTTTTTAAATTTTTTGACATACAGGTAATTTAGAGTTTTTACATTTATACAAATTTCAAATTGTTTATTGATAGCATATTAACATGCAACTGTTATTTATTCATTTATTTATTTGTGATGGGGGGTCTCACTCTGTCACCCAGGCTGGAGTACAGCAGCACAGTCATAGCTCACTGAAGCCTCAAATTTGGAGGCTCAAGCAATCCTCCCAACTCAACCTTTCAAGTAACTTGGATCACAGGCACACATCACCATGCCCAGCTAGTTTTTGTTTTTGTTTTAATTTTTTGTAGAGACAGGGTCTCACTATGTTGGGCAGGGTTTTCTGAAACTCCTGGCTTCAAGGAATCCTCTTCTCTCTCCCTCCCAAAGTACTGGGATTACAGAGGAGCCACCATACCTGGCCTGATTTTTAAACATTGTTTTGCTAATATCATGTTTCAGCTCCAGTAGCATTCTATGGATTCGTTTGTATTTTCTTACACTATTACACTATCTGTAAAGAGAAATAGTTATTTTTTATTTACAGTCTATGTGCTTTCATTTCTTTTTTCTTCCTCCTTATTGAACTACCTACAATGACCAATAAAAATAGCAACAGGGGACATCCTTGTCTTGTTCCTGATTTTAGAAAGAAACCGTTCAATTTTTTACTAATAAACATGACTTTAGTTGTAGGTATTTTGTGGGTTTTTTTTTTTTTTTTTGAGCTGAGGACATTTTATTGTATTGAATGAACAAATATTATTACAGAGTTCTATTTGCATCTCAAAAGAAGATCATACGCTTTTCCTTCTTTAGTCTGTTAATATAGTTTATTAACATTGATTAATTTTTGAATATTAAACCAACCTTTCATTTTCAGAATAAACTCCACATGGTCATGACATTATGCCATTTTTACATGCTGCTGGGGTTGCTTTGCAAACATTTTTAGAATAATTCACATCCTTTCTCATCCAGTGCCATTGTCTTCTGCCTGAAATATTTGCAATGCCACATTAGTCATTTCCTCCAATCTTATCCCCACTTGAATCCACTTGAGTCCTGGCACCATCCATCCAAAGTAGAATATCAATCATGGCTCTTTCTTAGCTTTCTAAAGACCCCTTTCATCTCTAAGTGTATAAATTCCTCAGCATATTAAAAATGGAACTCTAGCAAAAGCCTGCAGCTTCATGTCTTCTCTTATCTAGCAAAAGCCTGCAGCTTCATCTGTTCTCTCCTTTTCCTGAAATATTGTGGTCTAAAAGGCCAAATTTCTTGTACTTCTGTGACTCTACTGTATTGCTTGCACTATGTCTTTTCCTGGAATTTTTTTTACCATATTTATCATGAAGACATCTTTTCATCATATTTTATGTGATCCACTCAGGCAACCTCTCATTCTCCAAGAAAAGGCTATTTTCCTCTTTTATGTGTACTATAATAGGTAGTTCAGATACTTAGTATATATGGGTATACATTCATATGCAAATATGTGAAAGTGAATTATCTAAAGGTTGCCTTCCTTATAAGACTAAGTTCCTGGAGAACAATTAGGGTGGTATTTTATTTATTTATTATTTTTTTGAGACACAGTCTCCCTCTGTTTCCCAGGCTGGAGTGCAATGGTGCGATCTTGGCTCACTGCAACCTTCATTTCCTGGGTTCAAGTGATTCTGCTGCCTCAGCCTCCCAAATAGCTAGGATTATAGGCATGCACCACCATGCCTAGATAATTTTTGTATTTTTAGTAGAGACGGGGTTTCACCATATTGGCCAGGCTGGTCTTGAACTCCTGTCCTCACGTGATCCACCAGCCTCTGCCTCCCAAAGTGGTATTATATTTATATCCCTTGCTTCTAGCCCAGTGTCTGCCCCATAATAAGCACCTGATAATGGTTGTTGAACTATTCTGGGCCAAATAGCATTGACATGGATGGATTCTTGAGAAAGGATGTGACCATGATTTGTGTCTCATTAACCAGCATCCTTAAAACTTTGCTGGGAACTGGCTGGAGCCCAGAGTGAGTAGAAGTGAGATAATCCTCTTCTGCAGTTCTACCTTCACTGTCCATAAATAAATCTATCTATGTACAGACACAGCAACTTTTTAATTCCAAAAGGCTATAGAACTGTTGGTTCTATCCCTTTCCCAATGTGTACAGAGGCTTTCCCCTGTAAGTTGCACAGCAAAATTACAGCAGTGTCCAATAAGACCCAGTGATCCCGGAAGGAATGGAAGACAGGATGAGCAGACAGATGAAGGAACCTGAAAGACAGAGGCTTGGGACAGACCCAGGGTGTCTTCTTTCCACCTTTGCTGGAGATCCTTGGTTAGGAGACTGCAGGACTAAAACTCCTGGGCTGTTCTCTGTCAACGCTGGGGCTTGAGAGCAACATCATGGGTTGTTTACTGTTCCTCCACAGGTATCACTCATAAATGGCCAGGGTCTTAATGGTGTTGTTTGGAGCAGAGAATTAATAGGGGCAAAGCTCTAACTCCTTGAGGAAGCTATAGTTTTCTGCTGAGGGGTGTGTAAGGGTTGCTGCATGACAACTCTGCAAGCAGACAACCCAGCTGTTAGTTCCTTAGGACAGAGGCCAGTTCTCTACCTCTCCTTAAAGAGCCATTCCTCTCTGCTTCTCTACCCAAGAGCTGATGACATCCCAGCTCTTCTTTGTGCCAAGTTTTTCCTCTCTTAGTGAATCCTTCCCCTCAGCACATAAACACACTCCAATGCCTGTTAACAAACAGGCAACAAAGCAAAACTAAAATAATAAGAGCAAAAGAAGTCTAAACCCTAAATGAAAGAAAGTATCATCAGTCTGACTTCATCTGGCTTTCACCCAACCTCTCCATTCACAGCCAAATTCTGTAGAGAAGAGTATACGGCCTACACATCCTGCCTCCTCACTGTTCATTCTCTCTCTAATCTTACGTGATGAATCCTCCATTCACGTGGGTCACATTGAAGCTGCTTGTGTGAAAGTCACCAATGATCTTGTCACTGCCTCACCTTTCCCTCCCTTAAGCAATTTTTCAGGTGAATGTCTGCGATGCCACTATATAAAAATTGGAATATCTTTAGCTTTAAGTTTTAAAAAAATGGGTAAAAATGAAAGACTCTATAAGGAAATTTTATTATCTCAGATAAATTAGCCACACTTGGCAAAAGAGCTCCCAATATCTGGAGTCTCCAAGATTAATTCGTCATCAGGGCTTGCATTGTCAGGGCACAACTGCTGCCTTTTTCATTATGACCATGTTCAGATGTTATTCTGATTTAGGGGCTTGAGCCACTTGAGCTTTCGTGTGTGTGTGTGTGTGTGTGTGTGTGTGTGTGAGAGAGAGAGAGAGAGAGGGCATAGGAAATTGGGAGAAAAAAAGAGAGAAGGAGAACGGGAGAATAATAGAGAGAAATAGAGACAGAGTGCTGTGTGCATGTGTGTAACGTGTGACTGTGTGAGAGTGCCTGTGTTTGGCAAGACCAAAACCAGACATACCACCATCCACCAAATGCAGGGAAATTGTTTATTCCCAGGCTTTGAGCGTGAAAACACTTTCTAGGAATTCTTTGGCAGCCCCTTATCCCAGCATAAATGGTTCACAGCCTTGAGGGAAAAGACTCCCCTTACCTTATGAGTTCCAAAGCAGAGAAAGTCCTATTTGGACTTAGGAGCCATTCCTACCTCTAAATGATTCAATCCCATACGGAAGAGGACCACAGGACAGGCTTACACTCATCAGGACTGTCCTGATCCACAGGGAAAAGGGTGGCCAGGTTCTGCCAGTGTGGATGGAGGGGCAATGCTTTTTGGGTAGACCACCAGTAATGCCTGCCAAACTCCTTCCACTGGGTTCTCCTTTCCTAGTTCCATGGTCCAAGCTTCGTAGTCTCAGCTTCTGCCCTTCTGTCAATGTTCCTGTTAATGGAGATGTTCATGACCCTCTCCCATCACTTCTTCCTCCCCACTCCACTCACAACTTTGGGCCTGTCCACCGCCCAAATGCGCTTGACCTGGACATCCATTTATCTAGGAGAGCTATCTCACTTGTGTTCAAATTGGTATTCTCTCCAACAGATAAGACAGAAAAACTGAACTAATCGCACACACTGATACGCAGATGCACTCATACTCAAACATACACTTATACACAGATACACACAGAAATACACAGACACATGCACGCACGCACAGACATACACACAGATACCCTCAGACACACAGACACATACAAACTCATGGACACACACACAATGACGCAGATGCACAGACTCATTCCAAATCTTTCCTCTTGCCTGGCACTTTTATGATTAGGGAATCAAATCATAACCCACCTAATTACCCAAGCCAGGAACCAGTGAATATTCCCAGCCGTTACTCCTCTTTCGAGCCCCACAGTTGCTGCAAGGAGTCGTGTCCTACTGATGGCTCCTCTCTCACATGTCTCACCAGCTTCTCTTCTTCTGCACACTCTGAGGTTGTTTAGCGCAAGCCTGTACAGCCGCGCACGGGTGCTGCCTATCACCAGAACTGTAGGCTTGTTCTCTCCACCTGCACCCAGAGAGAGGCTTTGCAGCTGGGGAACAACTGTGGTGGGATTTCAGTCCTTTCCAACAGACTCACATTCATGTTATGGCCCAGAATGTGGTCTCTTCCCTCTTGGTGAATGTCCCAAGTGCCCGTGAGCAGAATGTGTATTTGCTTCGATTGGGTGTGGTCAGTGATGTTCTGGGAAGGGTAAAGTTGTCTGGCTCTCATCTTTTCACAGATTGTCTGTGCACTCATTCTATCAGTTACTGTGTTGAAATCTCCAGCTAGAATTGCAGACTTATTTCCTCTTTTCAGTTCTATCAGCTTTTGATTCCTATATTTTGAAACTCCAATATTAAGCCCACAGTCATTTAGGATTAATATAGAAGTCACCCTGTAAATAAGAATTTTATCTTAAAATTAATATCACTTTGTCATCTTAGGAAAATGTGAGGCCTGTGAGAGCAGGTACTGTGTATTTTATGTCTGTATTCTTTCTGTTTCACACTGCAACTATAATTGATGATGAATAAATAATATTCCCTCTTGAAGATCTGGTCCCTGTCTCCAGGGCACTGCTCTGGAAAAAAGGAGCAAATACCTGCCTTCTAAACACTCCCCTACTCCGACAAACACACTGCATTGGGAAAGCAGCAGTGATGAAGGGGCTGGGCCTGCAATGGAAAGGTAACACATACTCTCCATCCTCGGGAGCTTGCGGCACAGGCAGGCGGGCCACGGCACAGGGAGCACAGTGTTGTTCTATGCCAGGTGGACCCAGGAGTCGGTCCTCCCTGTCACTTATGAGACTGGAATCCTGGAAAAATTACTGAACGTCTCTGTGCCTCAGTTTATCCATCATGAAAGGTTAAAAAGAATACCCCACCTGTAGGGTGGAAGTGGGACTTGCTTGAATTAATACTTAAAACAGTTGGGTTCTAAGTATTTTGCATAGCTGTTATCGTTAAATTAGCATCGAAAGAGTTGCCTCATTATTTTAATATGCTTTTTTCATAGGCAGTACGGTCAGCCAGATTTAGCATTTGCATTTACAACTGAATCTTTCTTCTGCCCCTTTGAGACTTCCCAGGAGTTGCTTTGATACTGCAGGGAGTCACACATCTCCAGATGCATCATTGATAATTCTGCAAACACCTGATATGCTTAACTCCTATGGGATACTGATTCTTCTCTAGTTTGTTTCATTGCTCCTACTGTACTTGCTGTGTAAAGTTAGCACTGTACGAGTTGCAGACATAGGCCAGATATCACTACTTCTTCTTCCTTCCTTTCTTTCTTTTCTCTTTCTTTTTCTTTCCCTTTCTTGCTTTCTCTTGCTCTTCTTTCTTCTCCTTCTTCCCCTTCTTCCCCTTCTTTCACTTCTTTCCCTCTTCTCCTTCTTCTCCTTTTTTTGGAGACAGAGTCTTACTCTGTTGCCCAGGCTGGAGTGCAGTGGTGTCATCTCAGCTCACTGTAACCTCTGCCTCTCAGGTTCAAGCAATTCTTGTGCCTCAGCCTCCCAAGTAGCTGGGATTACAGGCATAGGCATGAGCCACTGCGCCCAGCTAATTTTTTCTTTTTCTTTCTTTTTTTTTTTTTCATTTTTAGTACAGACAGGCTTTTGCAATGTTCATCAGGCTGGTCTCGAACTCCTGGCTCAAGTGATCCACCCACCTTGGCCTTTCAAAGTGCAGGGCTTATCGGCCTGAGCCCTTGAGCCTGGCCTACATGTCATCAAAGTCCAAGGGGGGGAATCATTTGGAATCATCACAGCAACTGGTCCAGAGATGACTAACAGCTTAAAATGACCCCACCTGAAACAGCAGCTATCAGTGGAATGTCCAAGCATTTTTCTTTTAATGAAGCTATTTTAGACCAGAAACCTTAAGAATGTTGAGTCTAGAGTTCCAAAATTATAAAAAAAACTCTTCTGAAGGCAATCATCGTTTCTATCTGAAACCATACTCTTAACTCAGCAAATCTTTCTCAGAGTTTACTTGCTCTCGAGTCACAAGCAACCATTTGGCCCCTACCATAGGGACCAGACTTTCATGATGGATAAAAGGGCACTAGTGCCAGGTAGGCTCTGCTTCTAAATTTTGGGTTAAAAATTAAAAACCTGCTTTGAGATATTCTAAAAACTTACCTCCCCTAAAATCAAGAAGCCTGATTTATAAACTTGGACTTTGAGGCTAACACACATTAGTGTATTTTTTAAAATATGGTAAACCAGCCAGGCACAGTGGCGCATTCCTGGCATCCCAGCACTTTGGGAGGCCAAGGCAGGTGGATCACTTGAGGCCAGGAGTTCAAGACAAGCCTGGCCAACATGATGAAACCCCGTCTCTACTAAAAATATAAAAATTAGCCGAGTGTGGTAGCATGCGCTTGTAATCCTAGCTACTCAGAAAGCTGAGGCAGGAGAATTGCTTGAACCTGGGAGGCAGAGGTTGCTGTCAGCTAAAATCAGACTGCTGCACTCCAGGCTGGGCAACAGAGCAAAACTCTGTCTCCCCCCCAACCAAAAAAAAGTAAACGAACATTGCCTTAAACAAAATTGTATCTTACAAGCTTTTATAAGTTGCACATTATCAACTCATTCGAGTTAAAAGACTTAAAAATCACTTCACAATTAACCCTATGGATTTCTAAAAGAAGGAAAGCTTAGACACAAACTCAGGAGTCAGATTGTTTTCCAGCCCCTGGGCCTGCCAATTACTGAGTGTACCAGCCTCCCTCAGAGACTCTATTCCTTGTAGAATCTGAATAATGAGTGTACACTTCACAGAACATACAGAGTGGTAATGTGGAACAAAAAATAGAATATTTAAAGGACTTACCTAACAGTAGGGGAAAAAAGTAAGTACACTTAAAAGTGTTTTTATTTTCTTATTTGCAAAACACCCCTTATGTGGTAAAGTCTAAGAATGTGCTATACATGTAAAAGTTTTACAGAAAATTACTGTAGCTTTGGATAATATCCAAGTCAAATACTTGAGATGGCGTAATTCAATTTTATGTCAGTAATATCGAGTGAGACTAATCAAGATATCATGATTAAGTTACAAAATTAAAATGAGGAAACTGAGAGTATTACTCAGGTTTCTGTGGGTCACTGCCTGGGTTGTATTAGCAGTTTCTTTGTGCCGGGTGCAGTGGCTGACGTCTGTAATCCCAGCACTTTAGGAAGCTGAGGCAGGCGGATCACATGAGGTCAGGAGTTTGAGACCAGCCTGGCCAATGTGGTGAAACCCCATCTTTACTAAAAATACAAAAATTAGCTGGGTGTGATGGCGAGTGCCTGTATTCCCAGCTACCCAAGAGGCTGAGGCAGGAGAATCGCTTGAACCCAGGAGGCAGAGGTTGCAGTAAGCAGAGATCCTGCCATTGCACTCCAGCCTGGGCAACAGGAGCAAAACTCCATCTCATTGTTTAACCTTGACACAGCTCTGTCTGCATTTTGAGCAATGGCCACCAGAGGGCAGGAAGAACCAACCTATCAAGTCCTTATAACAGTTTTACCAACTTGTTAGGAGGAAAGTTGTCCTTAATATGTAGGAACTATTTTTATCATACCATTATTTTTCCTCAATTTTATTTCTATATTAATCAATTCATCTTGAATTGATTTAAGTCAATTGAATTACATCAATTCACAAAACATTTCCAAAGCTCAAGTACATTCTAGTCAACTTGATTTACAATTAGTGAATTTTTGCTCAATTGATCGATAAATAATCAACAATAATTATTTAGAAAATGAGGCTGATAAAAATATGTTGGCATTACATTTTTTGCTCGTTCAAGTAAATATAAAAATGCCTTTTCTCACATTGCTTCAATATATGAACTATTTTTTTAAATTATAGATTAGGACATGTACATTGTAAAACTCTCACAATATCCAGCATTTAAAAAATTGTCTTATGCCCTACTGTGCCCTCCCACAGGAAATCATTGTTACATTTCTCATTTACTGCAAAATTCTCTATGCATATGGAGTACACAGATAGATAGATAGATGGAATGTGTATGTGTATATGAATGTGTATGTGTCTGTTGGGGGGGTGTGTCTGTGTGTGTGTCTATTTGTGTTTAGGTGTATCTCTGCATATGTGTATGTATATTACATATTTGTATGCACACGTACATGTGTATACATGTGCATGTGTGTGTGTGTGTACTTGTGTGTATGTGTGTTGGTGTATGTCTGTATATGTGCCTCTGTATTTGTATGTATATATGTTTGCATATGTATGTTTGTATATGTGTGTACAGTATATTATGTGTGTCATATTTATCAAATTCCACATTGTATTAATCTGTTCTCACACTGCTATAAATTACTACCTGGCACTGGGTAATTTGTTAAGAGAAGATGTTTAATTGGCTCACAGTTCTGCATGGGTGGGAGGCCTCAGAAAAGTTACAACCTTGGCAGAAGGCAAAGGAGAAGCCAGCATGTCTTACCATGGCGAAGCAGGAGAGGGAGAGAGAGCGAATCAGGAACTGCCACATACTTTTAAACCATCAGGTCTCATGAGCACTCCCTATCATGAGAACAACAAGGTGCAATCTGCCCCCGTGATGCAATCACCTTCCACCTGATCCCCTCCCAACAACATTGGGAATTAGAAGTCAACATGAGATTTGAGTGGGGACATAGAGCCAAACCATATCACACGTGTTGCTTTTTCACTGAGTGGGGGACCTTGGACACTTTCCCTATCAGCATGTGTGGCTGTACCACATGGATTTCAGTAGTGGCAGAATATTCCCTTTTATAGATTCTACAATTCATCCATTCAGTCTATATTCCTCCAATTTAAGGCAAAACAAATTCCAATATAAAAACTCAAATACATATTTAAAAACATTGTTATTTCCTTCCTGTGGACTTAATTCCAAGCAAGCCGGTGAAAAAGCCAGTTGGATCACCAGTCCCTGCTGAAGGTGGATGGCCCCTGCTCTTGTCTCCCAGTTATCAGACTTTGGCTGCTTCTGGACCAGAGGAACAGGACATCCTCCTTCAGGCTGTGAGTCCTCCCTCTGATGTACCACACACCAGGGGATGAAGCAGCAGCCATCGGCCAGGGAGCAGTCACTCACCCACCCTTGGATGCAGGAGAGGCGTTGTAAGCTCTACCCTCAAATCCTTCTTTCCAAAGCTCCCTCTCTTTACCCTGCATCCAGGAAACTTGGCCTGAAGAGCCTTTGTCTTCTGGAAGCTTCTGCCTCCTTCCCTGCCCAGATCTTTCAGACAAGGAGCTATAAAGCTGAACTCCAGCAAGAAATGAAGGAAGAGGGAAGAAGGGGAAGCAGGGATAGAAGATATGTATAAATTAATACCTCTAGAAGCAACCTTGCTACAGAAGCGTCATTTGTTACTATTTTTTTCTCTGTGTCACACAGTGCTGCCATGCAGAGGAACTGCTGCTTCAAAGGGAACATCCCCACACAGTCTGAGGTTGACAAGTTGTGTCCAACGTGTGTCCCCTCAATATGACTCTTTCCTTCCACATTCTCGTGTGTACACGACTGGTCTTTAAAATTTACTAATATGTACAGCACCTTTTTGTAATCTAGTGATTCAATTCTTTCATTATAAAGAATGTAGTACATTGTTCATTTGTTTACATCTTTACCATTTACATTATTCTCCCAAATTCTTGCCCAAGAATGTGAAGTGCCCTAAAACAAGAAAGCATAACTGGGTAGTACAAAGTAAGATTTTATGAAAAGATGCAAATCATTTAAAGAAAGGACAAATATATTCTAGAAACCTGAGATTGAACTGTTGCAAATTTGACTATGAGTTATAAAAGCTGACATATAATATCAATAATATTATCTGATATCAGATTTCATCCATAAATGAATGTTTTCATATTATTCTAACAGAAAAAAAATAGAATTTTAAAAAGTTACAGGAAATTATCTTATAGTTCTGAAATATGGGCTACTTTTCCAACTGAAAAAAATCAAAAGCACAGCAGTAGTAAAAAGAAGTAGAGAGGAGATGGGGAGTTTTCCACACCTGAAGAATACCTGCAATGAAGATCTGGGTACATTTTTTTAAATTACAAAAACAATAAAGGTATGTTATATATAATTCAGTGCAGGAAAATAAAAACAAATTTAGCTTACCAATACTATGAGCAATTTAAAATTGTTAGATTCCACCGAATAATTATTAAATGAGACAAGCCATGTAAAAGTCCTAGCACAATACTTGAAATATAGTATTCTCAATAAATTTCAGTTGTTGTCATTTTAATAGTTATAGTTATTTTTAAAAGTTGTTTAATATCCTTTTTTCTTTCAATCCATGTTAATTCTAACTGATTCAGCTTAAAAAGAATCTACTTCAAGATTGAATTTGAATTAGAAATGGGATCTCATTGTAGCGATATTTGAGAAAGCAAGGATTATTCTCCTTAAGGCTTCTATTTAACTAAAATTATACTGGAAGTGAATAACATGTGGACGTTGGTCATAGTCAATCACTGGCAACATAAATCTAAAAAGAATTCACTTGAGGGGTAGATGAGTGTCTTCTACCCCATTCAAGGTTGCCATTTTCCACAAGGTTGAGGCATTGGAGAGAAATGACATAATAATACTATGTTAAATCAACCTATTGGTAGCGTGATGGCAACACCTGCAACCATTTCAGTTACAAGCAGAAGCTCCCCATTAATAAAGCCACATGGAGAGGGTGATCCACATTTATGGTTCTTGTGGTTTCTTGGACCGTATTTTCATCAGAGACAAAGATAAGGTAGATATTTCCAGTGAAAGTCTAACAACAGTTAAGCTGTGATAGAACACAGGATAGTTGACTTTGGGCAACTTCAGTGAGAAAGAGCTTATGATATAATCTTGTCCTCAGAAACTTGTGGACTATTATTTGTGGCTTTTTTCCTTTACATTAGCAACTTACTGGTTGCTTTCTGTGTATGTGGGGCAAGTTTATGTGAAATTTGAAGAAGAAATTTTCCTCCTTGGGAATGTCTAATGAGCATTTACAAGCAGAATTTCCTTCTGATTTTTTTTTTCTCTGCACTCTGGAAATATTTTGAGGATCTTCTAACAGTACACCACAGTGATTTTTCTTTCTGTTATAATCTATTTATGACTAAAAAACATGATGCTTTTTTTTTGGTTGCTCACATGACAAGCTGTTATTTTTGTGTCACTTTAAACAGAACTTAAGCCTCCTTCCATTATAGCAGCTGAATTTTGTCCAGATTCTGTAAACTAGTGTTGCTGTCTGAGTGGCCATGGTATTTCTTTTGGGCTGAATTTGGCTTTTTAGCTTCTTATTAGACAAAACACTATACTTAGAGCCCTGAAGAATGACCAAACAGATGGAATTTCTTGTCCACAAAGATCTAGCACAGTGGTCTTGTGCAGAGGCCCATACTTCCCTACTTGATCTTGTCATCACTGGCTCAGCCAAATGCTATTTCTCAAAGGTCATAATTCTCACATCCTCTTTGTGGAATCTTTCTCCTTTTTGCATATTTATAATCCGTGGCCTCTAAGTAGTCTATTGACTTCTAAAGTTGTTGACTTGGCAAGACAACTGCATCATTCACACAAGCAAATCTGCTCTTGGGGGACAAAACAAGGTTTATTTTGGCTTAGATGACTCCAATTGGTCATCTCCATTGAAACCTTGGCAGAAGATAAGTCCCTTTGCTGTGGGGAAGAAAAGGCAAGTAAACCTTTAGTGCCAGGAGCAGTGTTTGTAAATATCCCGCATGAAGTGATACATTTCGTCCTTAGGTTTCCATTGGCTTCAACCCAAACAGAATCGCTTAGTGCTGTTCCCTGGGTTAATGTTTTCAAAACAAATGACTCGAAGCGAGAACTGAAAGGCTGAGTGCTTTGGTGGAGATGTGCAAAAATTTGAGTCAATCAGAACAGGCTTAGCAGATCTGCCACCAGCATAACAGGGCTTAGCTTTTGTTTGCTGTTTCTGTGATCCTTCATGGGCGGCTGTCATTTCTGTTGTCTGGTTTCTACTGTTTCAACCGCAGCAGACCCTACTTTTTCTTCCCTGAGTGTGCTTATCTGCCCAGCTGCAAAGAAACAAAAGGTCTGCTGTTGTTTCTGCACTTCTTCTCCCTGTCTTCATCCCTGAACATCATATGCGTGCAAAGAAATCAGACTTGTTGCTCTGTTGTCAGGAAAAGGTTTAGCCCTGAGTTTGCTGAGGTGATGATAAAGGTTGTGTGAAGCTGTGTTAAACGTCGAGAGACATGCACACAGGCTGCAGAACATGTGTGTTATTCGCTCAATGCATGCACTGACTTAGAATGAGCCACTGTGCAAAGGATGCCCCAGAGAGACTATTCCCTATACATTATTATTGAGTGTATGATATCCAAGAAAGCAAATGGATAAAGAAATGCCTATTATCTAAACCTAAATTACTCACTCACTCTCAGTGTTAACTTCCCTCATCCTTGAGAACAGGCCATCCATGTAAAAACCAAAATGCACTTTTAAAAAGTGTATTCATGCTACACTTTATCCTCATGATTTTTCCTTGATAATGTGTTCTATGTTGAGAATCTTTAAATAAAACTACTCAACCACCAAAAAATTATTTCTCCCCATTTCTATTCATTAGTCCTTCTAATCTTGAAGGCTGATTTCAATGATCATATATTCCTCACAACTTGATACAATTTCTTCCTTTTAAAGTCCCACTGAATATCATTTATATTTATCCCATGCTACTTTTTTATTCTAGTTTATAATTACTTGTGAACTTTCCTAGTTTCCTCTCCCAAACACACAAACCCTTTAGCTATTTCCATGGGAGGCTCTTTTACGTATTACTCTTCACACCCTCAGCCATGGGATGTGCAGGAGACACTAATGGATCTAGTGTATCACACATGAAGCAGATCACCAAGATGACAATTACAATCAGCAAATCCCAGTGTCCACTGAAAACAATAACAAGGGTAAAAAGACAATGGCTGAGAAGGGAGTAATAAGTGTTCATGAAGAAGAATTTCTTAAGCCTCAGCATCTTAGCAGCTATAACAGAATGCCATAACAATGACAAAAGTAATTTGAGTGTGAAGTTACACCATAACATACAAATGCATCTGTCAATGAGGCCATTAGAAATCATCCAGGCTGAAGGTCCCAAACACCCACCATAACTTTCTGATTCAAGAGGGCACATGCAGGGAAACTGTACTGTTAAAAAGCACTCCTGTCAGGAAAAAGGCAAAAAATGTCCCCTCTCACCATTCCTTCTCAACACTATACTGGACATCCTAACCAAAACAATAAGACAAAAAAGGAACTAAAGAGTATACAGGCTGGGAAGGAAAAAATATTAAACTGTCTTTGTTCACAGGTGACATTATTGGCTATCTTAATTACCAAAGAACTGATGAAGTTTCTGAAACTAATAAGCAATTATAGCACAGTTGCAGAAGACAAGATTACTACACAAAAATCAACTCCTTTCCTATATACCAGAATTCAACAAGTGGCATTTGAAATTAGAAGCACAGTACCATTTACATTAGCACCCCCCACGGTGAAATACTTATGCATGAATCTAACAAAATATGTATGAGTCCTGGATAGAAAAATGACAAAACTCTGATGAAAGATGTAAAAAAAAATTAAATAAATGGAGTGATATTCCATGTTCATGAATACAAAGACTCAGTATAGTCAAGACACCAGTTCTCCCCAAATTAATTGAAACATTCAATGTAAACCCATCAAAATATTACTAAATTATTTTGTGGATATTTTGTGGGCAACCTGAATCTATCGTTTATATGAAGAGGCAAAAAAACCAGAATAGACAACTCAGTAATGAAAGAATAAAGGTAGAGGACTCACACTACCTGACCTCAAGACTTACAAGAAAGCTACAGTAATCAAGACAGTGTGGTATTTATGAAACAGGCAAATGGATCAATGGAAAAAAAGAGCACAGAAATAGACCACCACAAATATAGTCAACTGATGTTTGACAAAGGAGCAAAGGCAATACGCTGGAGAACACGCAGTCTTTTTAACAAATTATGTTGGACATCCACATGCAAAAAACTAAATCCAGACACGGATCTCACACTCTTCACCAAAATTAACTCAAAGTGGATCGTAGGCCTAAATGTAAAACACAACACTATAAAATGTCTAGAAAATAAGAGAAAATCTAGATTATCTTGGGTTTAGTGATGATTTTTTTATTTTTTTTATACTGATTACTGTGTTCCAGGATATTCTTATTTTTGAATTTTTTATTTTTTTCTGTCTAGTCTCTAATTTTGTAATTTATATTTTTATTTCAATAGTTTCAGAGCAACAAGTGGTGTTTGGTTGCATGGAAAAGTTCTTTCGTGGTGATTTCTGAGATTCTGGTGCACCCATCACCTGAGTACACTGTATCCAATGTGTAGTGTTTTATCTCTCATTCCTCTCCCACCCTTCCCCTTAAGCCCCCAAAGTCCGTTATATCATTCTTAAGCCTTCGAGATGACTTATAAAATGCAACATAAAAGCTATGAGCAATGAAAGAAATAATTGATAAGCTGACATCATTAAAACGAAAAAGTTTTCTTCTGCTAAAGACAATGTCAAGGGAATGAGAAGACAAGCTACAGATTGGGAGAAAATATTTACAAAGACACATCTAATAATGGACTCTTATCCAAAATACACAAATAACTCTTAAAACCCAACAATAAGAAAATGAACAACCCAAATAAAAAATGGGCAAAAGACCTGAAAACACACCTCATCAAAGATACGCAGATGGCAAACAAGCAGAGTAAAAGATGCTCAACGTCATAGACTTTGGAATTTCTATTAAAACAATGAAACAGAATCACACACAATTGCAGTGCAGTTGAGCATAGCCCAGGTACACTGTTCCCAGACTTGTGTAGGGCTGGTTCCCTCTGTCTTGCCTTTCTGTTTGCAGCATAAACGCCACTTCATTGAGGTGCCGGGGACTCCCTCACTCTGTCCCTCCCGCCTCTCACTGCAAGTACCTGCTTTATTTTACTAGATGGCACCTGCTCTTTTCTTTCACCTGAATTTGCTTTCATGCTCTGTCCATCCATTCCTCCAGACGCTGAGCTCCTGAGGGCAGGGCCCATGCAGGTCATTTCTAGCACTGCACCGTGGCCTAACTTGCCCCTTGCACAGGTGAATGCTCCAGGCACAGTTTCCGAACGAATAAATGAGATATCGAAAAGCCCCCTCCCCACCTATGAGCTGCTCACATTGTGGAGATGGATGCTACTAACAGGAGACGCAAGTCGGGTGAGAGGCAGGGGGACACGCAGAGTGGCCCTGGGAGTCTCTCTGGCTACAGCGGCCCCACTGAGCAGAATGGGCACTGCGTCCCCTGACGGCCGGCGCTGGCACTGGAGACCCAGGCAGGGAACCCACAAACAAGCCCTCAACTGGGTGTGGGTGTCCTCAAGGCAGTGGGACTCCCAGGGCTGGGGCGGGGTGGGCAACAAAGGGGAGCTGCAAGCTCCAGGGGAGATAAGAGGGGTGTCGGAAGGCTCCCTTGACCCCTTTCCCTCCACTGTCCCCAGGAGAGCCCAGTCCACTCAAAAGCGTGGGTGTCCCGTCCACCCCATCCGCTTCCAAATGAGGGCCTGAGGCTGCAGCAAGGACGCTCCCCTCCTCATGCGGGGCTCGGCCTCCCCGCACCACCAGGACCCCCGCACTCCTGCAAGCCCCAGCTGCTCCGAGCCGGGAAGGACCCCAAAGTGTGGAAGGCCTTTTCCAAGGGCACAGTAGGTCCCTGACGGGGAACCAAAGCCAGGCAAACTTCTCCCAGGCTGGGGGCCTCAGGGCACCCGAGAAAGGCCATCCTTGGTGCAAGAAAGCGGGGCCCACTCCCGCGCCCTATGGTCCAGGGAACGCAGGACTCCGCACCGTGACCCTAGAGGTTGTCCTAGGATGGCCCGGCCATGGAGACCCCCAGGAAAGGTGAGGAACCCCTGCCCACCAGACTAACACTTCTGCCTACCTCAGTTGCGTGTGCACCCTGTGTGAGGGAGAAGGCACCCAGGAGGCCCGGCCGACGGGTACCGGAGCGGCACTGCCAGTCAACTGGAAAACCCTCCCCGCCCCTGCGTGGCTCTGCAAGCCAATTGGAAGTCCGTCGTCCGCGCCCCCGCAGCCAATCAGAATGTCCAGAGTGAGTGCCTCTAGCCATTTGGGACTCCCGCTGGCTCTGTGCCTTCAGCCAATCAGGATGCCTGTCTTTGATAAAACCAGCCAATCAGAGTGCCCGCCACGCGAAGCCAGCAGCCAGTGAGGAAGCCTGGCGTTCGTGCCTACAGCCATGGTCAGAGTGTCAGTCGTCACAAGGCACTTTCAGCCAATCGCAGCTTCGTCGCCAGCGCTGTGGTAACTCGCGCGGGGGGCGGCGGCGGCGGCGGCCATGGGAGATATCCCAGCCGTGGGCCTGGGCACCTGGAAGGTGACGCGGTCGCGGGCTGGGAGGCGCGGCTGACCTAGGGAGCCTGGGGCTTGGGGGCGCCCAATGGGGCCCAGGCCGGGGCTGGGGAAAAGTGCGGCCTCCCCTCGGCCTGGCCGGCGCCCAGGTAGGCGCTGCTGAGGTGGACGCCCGCCGCCCACACGCAGCCTGGCCCAGCCTTTCCTAAAACGGAGGCGGCGTTGCCCGCAGAGGCGGCCTCTGTGAGTCGCGGGGACCTCGGCAGCGGCACCTCTGACACTGGGGCCGTAGCGGTGGCGTTGGGTGGGAGGCCGAGCCCTCGTAGTGACTCAGAAATGGAGCAGGGAGGCTGAGGGGAGGCGGCGGCGCTGGACTCGGCCTGAGCAGGGACCTCGAAGCCTCCTCTCCAGCAATGAGAAAGAAAAGTTGGGGCCGGGCGCGCGGTGTGGGCTTGTAATCCCAGCACGTTGGGAGGCCGAGGCCGTAGTATCGCCTGAGCTCGGGGGTTCAAGACCAGCCAGATCAACCTGGCGAAACCCTGTTTATACAAAAAAAAGAAAAAAACTAGCTGGGCATGGGGGTGCGCGCCTGTGGTCCCAGCTACTCGGGAGGCTGAGGTGGGAGGATCGCTGGAGCCCAGGAAGTCAAGGCTGCAGTGAGCTTCGATGGCGCCACTGCATTGCAGCCTGGGGGACAGAGCCAGACCCTGCCCGAAAACAACAACAACTAACAAAACCCAAACAAAAAATTTAAGAGGAAGATTGGAATTGCTGACTAGGCTTTCAAGGAAACTTTGGGACCTCATGTTTTTCCCTGTTTAGAAGCAGACCGCCCGGATGCCTGAGAGAAAGGACCTATCATTGTTCTGTGCATTTATGGGGTGTACTGTGATGTTTTGAGATGCGTATACAATGCAGTGTGGTTAAATCAAGCTAATTAACATATCCAGCACCTCTTTCAGTTGTTTGTGGTGAGATGTTTGGAATGTATTGTCTTGTTTTGAAATACATGTTTGTAATAAATTATTGTTGACTGTAAGCATCCTAGTGTGCAGTAAATCTCAAAATCTATGTCTCCTGTGTGTCTGAAACTTTATATCCTTTGATCTGCAACTTCCCGTTCCCTTCTTCCTCACCCTCCTCCCAACCGGCAGGCTCTGATAACCACCCTTCTACTCTATGACTTTTCTCTACTTTGAACTTTACAATTCCTGTCAGTGATTTGAGACACAACACTGACTAAAAGTGTTTAAAATTTGATCTAAAAAAAAAAAAAAAAAAAAAAAAAATCATAAGGAAGAGAAACTGTATTTACTCTTTGTTGAGTGGAAGTGGATCATCTGGATCTTCATCTTCATTGTCACATTGAGAAAAAAAAAAAAAAAAAGGTAAACTTACTTGTTAAAAGCTATAAGAAGTCACATAGAAAGTTAGTTACAGAAGGAGTCAGAAATGGAATGTTTAAGTCCTGCTCATCAAATATTTAAATTATTTCTCCTACCTGCTTACCAACTTTTAGAGGTCAGAAGTGTCCCTTTGTTCATATTGGTTCTCAGCGTCTAGTAAAGGATGTGCATCTGGCAGCCATTCATTATAGCACTCGATAGATTAAACTGTTGAGTCTCTTGCTTCCCTGTCTTCTGCAACAATTCGGTGCAGGAGTCCAGACTCGTGCACACAGGATAAGGAAAAATTAGTGAAAATTGTGCTTAAGAGGTCAAAATATTGTATTTTTTTGGTGGGGGAGTACTGCAAGTGCATCAAATTGGATTAATCATAATTGCTCATCACTGGTTCTATGCAAAGACTTATTTTTACTTGGCTATTTTTTGGTAGTGAATGAACATCACAGACCTATCATCAGTTATCTGTTGTCCCAGAAATGCTGCATCAGTGGCCAAACACCAGAGCTCATTGGTATACAGCAGCAAGTGTATTCCTCCTGCACAGGAGGTCAGCAGAGCAGCTCTGTGGATCTTGGCTGGCTCCCTCACTTGTCTGGGGATTGGCTTGTCTCATTTAGGATGGTAGGGGCTACTCCACTTGGCTCCACACACCTCCCGTCTTCATGCAGCTAGTTAGGCAGTGTTCTCAAGAGAATGGCTGAAGCACAAGAGAGCAAGAGAAGCCATAAGATGTCTGGAGGCCTCAGCCTGGGCTCTGTTTTTTTTTTTTTTTTTTTTT
>NW_016107606.1:1448842-1472700 GCF_001604975.1 Cebus imitator
TTGAAATGGAGTCTTGCTCTGTCACCAGACTGGAGTGCAGTGGCACAATCTCAGCTCACTCTTGCCTCCACCTCCTGGGTTCAAGCGATTCTTCTGCCTCAGCCTCCCAAGTAGCTAGGACCACAGGCGCGTGCCACCACGCCAGGCTAATTTCTGTATTTTTAGTAGAGACGGGGTTTCACCATGTTGGCCAGGATGGTCTCGATCTCTTGACCTCGTGATCTGCCCACCTCATCCTCCCAAAGTGCTGGGATTACAGGCGTGAGCCACTGCACCCAGCCAGGCTCTGCTTTATTAGTGGCCACTTGATTCATCTGTGTGCCTGTTTGGCACTGTCTTAATTACTACAGTTTCTTGATAAGCCCCCATGTCTAGTAGGGCAAGTCACATCTTTCTGCTCTTGTATATTTACAGTGTACAATTTGTTAAGTTTTGACAGATGTATGTACCCAGGTCCTGGCTTTTTATTTTGGCTGCTTATTTTCCACTGTAAGTTTTAGAATTAGCTTATGAATTCCATGAGAAACTTTATTGGTGTTTTGATTGGAACTACATTAAATCTGTAGACCAGCTTGGAGATCATTGACATCTTTGTAATATTAAATCTAACTTTTCCACAACCATGGTAATCTTCTCTGTTAATAAATTGTCCTAAATATGGTTCATTTGTAACTTTTTTATGGTTATATAGATTTTTCTGAAGAGAATATATATATCTTTTGTTGGAATTATTCTTGGGTTCTTGATAGTCTGTGATACTACTGGAAATTATATTTTTCTGAAATTACATTTTCTCTTTGTTTCACTTGGTATATTCATTACACTTCCAGCCACTTTACTAAACTGTACTATTATTTCTGTTAATTTGCCTATACATTCCTTTGGATTTTCTACACGAATGATCATATCATCAGCAAATAATGGCAGTTTACTTTCCTTTTTTTTCAATCTTTAAGCTTCACATTGCTTCTTTTTATTTAAGTGCCTCCAACACAGTGGCTATTCTTGTTTTGTACCTGATTTTAAAGGATGTAGGATGATGCTGGAAGGTGTTTACCTGAATGGTTTCTTTTTAATATTGATATTCTTTATCAGATTAATTTTTTTCCCTAACTTACCAGGAGTTTAGATTTTGAATCTAAACTGGTGTTGAATCTTAACAAATATTGATTGAGATGACTTTTGTTTGTGTATTTTAATCTGTTAATATTGATAAATTTTGGATTTTCTAATATCAAATCATCCTTAGATATCTGAGATAAACTCAACGTGGGTGTGGCGTATTATCTTTTCATAAATATTGTTGCATCCAGTTTGCTTTCATTTTAGTTAGGATTTTTGCAACTGTATTCATGAATAAGATGAGTGTGTAACTTTCCTTTTAATATTTTTGTCTGATTTTGATTTCAGGATTGTGCTGGGTTTGTAGAATGAGTTGAGACAAGTCCATCTTTTTCTACTGTTTGAAAGTTTGTGTTAAACTGGGATTTTTTTTCTTGAAAATTTTATGAAACTCTAGTAGTTTTTTTTTCTAATTGCTTCATTTCTTTAATAATTATGTAACTATTTGAGCTTTATTCTTGAGTTAAATTTTTCTAGGAATTTTTCCATTTTATCTCATTTTTCCAAATTATTGACATATAGTTATTGGTAATATTTTCTTTTAAGTCCATTTTATCTGCATGTTTTACTTTTCATTCATGTCAGTTTAAAAAAAAAAAAAATCTGTTTCTTTATCAGCCTAGCCAGAAGTGTGTTTATTTTACTGAAGTTTTTCAGAAAACCAACTTCTAGCTTTATTAATCTTCTCTGTTACATCTTTGTTTTCTATTTTATTGATGTTATTCTTAATCATGTTTTTAATCTTTCCATCCAATTTCTTGGGTTCTTTTTCTAACTTAAGATGGATACTCGGTTCATTTGCTTTCAACCACTCTGAATCTGTTGCCTATAAAATGAAGATAATGATGCTGCTCTAACTCCTGGGGTTACTGTGAACCTCCAGTGAGAAAGTGTTTTGTGAACTATAAAGCCCTTGTCAGTCTTGAGTTTAATGAGATTGCAAAGCCCGCCCAGCCCCATGGTCTTCCCTAGTTCTCGTCCCTTCCCTTGCCTGAGCTGCATTTGGAGTGACTGTTCTCTTTCCTGAACTGCCTTATTGCTTATAGCATCATACATTCATTTGGGGTTTGTTATGTGCTTTTTGTGATGATACCTTCATGTGAGTCTATATCTCTTCCCCTTTATTACTGGACGCTATGGTCTCTGAGGGTATAGGATGAGTCTTAAACCTCTTTGCATCTCAGTTATTATTATTCATTCTACACTTTTTTATTGCTTTGATCATTCAGGAAACACACCATCTAGCTCAGTTTTCTGAAGACACCAAAAATTACCTATAGTTTTTTTCCCAAAATATGTAAAGGAGTTGGAACTTATTTATAAATTCCTTTGTAACTCTGACATTATCTGTGTTTTGGTTTTTTTTGTTTGTTTGTTTGCTTTGAGATGGAGTTTCACTCTTGTTACCCAGACTGGAGTGCAATGACGTGATCTTGGCTCACCGCAACCTCCGCCTCCTGGGTTCAGGCAATTCTCCTGCCTCAGCCTCCTGAGTAGCTGGGATTACAGGCATGCACCACCATGCCCAGCTAATTTTACGTATTTTTAGTAGAGACGGGGTTTCACCATGTTGACCAGGATGGTCTCGATCTCTTGACCTCGTGATCCACCCACCTCGGCCTCCCAAAGTGCTGGGATTACAGGCTTGAGCCACTGCACCCGGCCCCTTTATCTGTTTTTAGACTGATTACATTAGTACCAAATCAATGGCTTAATTTTTTATGTATTATTTACTCCTCATGCTTGGGTGAAAGGGGAGAATTGTGTTGTATTCTTCTGACTGTGGGAAGACAGTTTGTTTTGTTGGTTTTGCAGGCCGCTCCGGGGAAAGTGACTGAGGCGGTGAAGGTGGCCATTGACGCAGGCTACCGGCACTTTGACTGTGCTTACTTATATCACAACGAGCATGAGGTTGGAGCAGGGATCCGTTACAAGATCCAGGAAGGTGTTGTGAGACGGGAGGATCTGTTCATTGCCAGTAAGGTAGGGCTGCTCTGTGCAAAGCCAGCAGAGCTTGAGTAATGCTACATCTCTGAAGGGCTTTCCACTTTCCTTATGGGAGTTGATGACTCTGTTTCACACTGAAATCAGAATAAACAAGAATATTCACAGCTTCATGAGCATGCTGAATTATATTGTGTACAGATTTGTTTCATATTATTTACTTGGTCATTCAGGTGGGAGTGTACCAATAAGCCCCAATTAACAATATATTCTTCAAATTGATTGAGCGAGGGGCACTTTGGCTACAGTGGTGAGTAGGAAAAAGTCATTGCCTTCACGAACTCTGTCTACACAGCAATTCCTAAACTCAGAATTACTGGGGTGATTGTTAAATACAGATTCCAAATTCTATCCCTCATCTGTTGAATGAGAAACTCTGGATGTGATGCAGATGGAGGCAGCAGCTTGAGCACAGGCATAAGACATGAAGCAGTATGACAGGTGCAAGGGTTTGTAAGGAGCTTGGTGTATTAGCCATTCTCATGCTGCTATAGGGACTTACCTGAGACTGGGTAGTTTATAAAGATAAAGAGGTTTAATGGACTCAGCTTCACGTGGCTTGGGAGGCCTCAATCATAGCAGAAGGCGAAGGAGGAACAAAGGCACATCTTACATGGTAGCACACAAGAGAGCATGGGTAGGCAAACTGCCCTTTATAAAACCATTAGGTCTCATGACACTTGTTCACTGTCACCAGAACAGCACCAGAAAAACCTGCTCCCATGATTCAGTTACCTCCCACTGGGTTCCTCCCACGACATGTAGGGATTGTGGAAGCTACAATTCAAGATGAAATTTGGGGACACAGCCAAACCAAACTACTTGGTCTTCCAGGACTACAGAATGTCAGGCTGCAGGAGTAACGAGAAGTGAGACTGAGTGGTGGATGGGGTAGGCCATGGAAGTTCAGCTGTGCCATGTCAGGAGCTGTGGGTATTAGGGATTGGATGGCTGAGGCTCACAGCTTCATTATTTGTAAAATGAGACTCTGGATTTGAGAATTTCCTGAGTAACTTCCCAGTTAAAATTTCAAACCCCAAGGCTCAATGTTATTTCTATAGTTGAATTGCCTTCTGTTTTACTTCATGGAAGTAAATGTTCATCAGTTACCATTCCTATCTGTGCTAGAGCAGAGAGTGGTAAGAGAGAAGGCTTGGTGTGTGCTTGCCCAACCAGGGAGAATAGTCCAGGTAGGGATGTGAGTAACTGGAGATTTCTAAGGCTTGCCCTGCAATTTGGAGCAAGTTGCTTCTGTGTGGATCGTAGTCAGCAGTGGAAATATGTTCATTATTTTGGACATTTGAAAAAGTCATAGAAATATAATCAAATAAATAAATCATACATATACACACCACATAGAGACAACTGTGATTAACAATGGAATGCATTTACTTCTGGTGTCTATTTTTTATTTTTGTTAATATGCTGTGCTCGTTTGTTTTCATTTATTTTACTCCCCTTTCTTTTACTTTCATTTAACTTATCATTTTTGTTTTTCCCTTGCTGTGATGGAGCCTTCAGGTTAGCTTCTATCACAGTCAAAAAAGTATAATGAAGGAAATAGGGGAAAAAAACAAGTTTTTCTACTAAATGGGACTGTGGGGGAAAATAGCTAAAAGAAGTAAGGCAGTGTGAGCTAACTCTCCTGGGTTAACCTGTACTGTTACAGTGCCTGACAAACAGAGAACCCTTAATATGGAGTATGTGTAAGTGAGAAAAACAAGGTAGAGATTTTTCTGATTTTTTGTCATATATTTTCTGCTTGAAGGAATTTCATTTTCTTTCTTTCTTTTTTTTTTTTTTTTTGGTCCCAATGGATCCAAATAACCATCAAATATCTCTTGGCATCCTGAGCTTCACTTGAGGAGTCAGGCTGAAGAAGCCCAGCTTTGGAGCCTCTCCCTGCAGGTGTCCTGGAACTCTTCTGAGGATAATGACTCTGTCCTTCTGTCAGAACGTGCCGTGTTGTATTTGTGGTCATCTCATCTTGGCTGTTTTTGGTCCAACACCGTAGCTTCGTGGGGCTACCGAATGGGTGCCGTGCTGGCTCTGGGTGGATGTATGTGACACTGGTCCCCTCTCCTTTGTAGCTGTGGTGCACCTGGCACACGAAGCCCTTGGTGAGAACAGCATGCTGCAGGAGTCTGAAGTCCTTGAAGCTCAAATATTTGGACCTCTACCTCATGCATTGGCCCATGGGTTTCAAGGTACTGTTCAGTAGGTGGTTCGTTCCCGGGTTTGCAGGACTTTCCTCCCTGTGGTCATACCCCGTCTTGCAGTGGGGAGTCAGGGCCAGGGTTCCAGGGCTGCATCTGCCACATGCTAGCTGCAGCCTTTGGTCAGGCCTCTTGATATCTGGGGGTCTTAGTTAAGGAGAGGCTTGGCTTGGAAGATCTCTGAGGCCTCCACAGTTCTTTCAAGCCAGTCACTTTTCCTCCAGGCCAAGAGAGCAACAGGTTTTTTCTCTTCAGTCTTTAGGTGAAAGCAGAGATCAGATGAAGAAACTGCTTCTCAGACAGTTTCCAGTGAAGTCCTAGGCCTTGTCTCTGGTTGCATGTTCTGTCCTCTGGGGAGTGAATGCTGTTTTGCAATATGGACAATATGTGCTTATTCACCTGCAGCAGGGTCCAGTGGGTTATGGTGGTAGTTGGCTTTTCCACTTGGTTTTATTCTCTAAATTGCGTCACGGTATGTCTGGAACATGCATCTGAGCCATGGCTTTGTCACTCAGCTACCCCGGTCTGGCCATGCAGCTTCCCTGCTCCAGGCAACCTGCTTCTCACACAGGTCCTGGCCAGGATGTCCCTGCACATTTGCCCTGGACCATGATGACAGCCTGCCTGGGCAAGGGCCTGATCACACAGGTAACACCTGTGAGATACAGAAGCCCTTGCAGGGATGTTCTCCCTACACTGGAGTGGGTGGCTGGTGCTCAGGGGTATTCCACATGGCCATCTGTGAGAGGGTCCCTTTGTGTGTGCCACGCTGTTGGTTACGGGTTCAGAGTGAAATAACAAAAACCACTTCCTTCCTAGCACAGCTTTTCTTAACCAAGGCTTTGGATCCAGTTTCCATAGATGATATGGGCAGCCATCCATTAGTCACACTGACCAGGAGTGGAAGATACCCAGAGGGCAAAACCAGAGGGGTGATTCTGAAAGATATCTATGTCTCTGAAATTCATCGCATACAGGAAGTCATGATTAAAACAATGGCTATAGCTATACTGTACTCATTGCCAGCCAGCATTGTTTGAATTATGTATCCAGCACTGTTTTAGGTGCTTTACACATAGTAACTCCTTTAATTCTCATGACCGTTTTACAGAGTTGACACTGCTAATATCCCTCTTGGACAGATGATGAAACTAAGACGCAGAAAGTTTCACATTGAAGTTATATTATTGGAGCCCAGAAGCATATGCTCAAGTCAGACGTTTCTTACACTTTGCTACCCTCATCCTTTAGGAGATCCCTGTCTTTCAATTTCTGGATGGGAGAAAAGGAGAAGGTCTCAGATCACAAAACAAATTACAGAAAAGGGTAATGCAGCAGCATCAGCATGTCTTCTGGCTAGTGGGAACTGCTAGGCCTGGTATGATGCTGGACGATTAGATCAGGGTCCGAGTATAAGGCCTAGGCAGCATTTTTGTGGACCCTTGGATAAATGTCAACATGGGATATGGCTTTAAAGCGAGACTGTTAGTTACTTCAGCTCATCATAGAAAATGCCTCTTTCATGTGGATTAGGCTGGAACATGTGACATTCTTCCACTGTTGCTTAGGAATATGATTAGGTGTCCTTAAATAAACATGCCCGTGCCATTCACCCTTAACACCGTGTGTAGGGCTGCGTGAGGGAGGTAGCTGGATTGCACATCCATGCCCCTAGCTTCTCTGAAAGGTGACTAGAGGTTCTCGCCTTTTCAAGGTGTCTCTCTGCCCTCCACCTCCTGTGCACCTTTGTATTCTCACTTCCTTACCTCTCATGATGATGGGGATTCTAAGAAAAGAAGACAAGACCCTATCAGTGGAGTTAGGAGAGGGCTGCTTGGGCCCTATAAGACATGAAGAAAATGCACTCCCCTCCCATTCTTTACCTGAAATTAGTAAACTGTTTTCTGGAGGCGATGAAAGAGAATGACCTTGCATCAGTGAGGATGCAAGGTCTTCCTTTCCCATCTTGTGAGAGATGGACAGTGAACATCAGGCTGGTGGAGGTTTTGCTAGCCACCCAGTTCATGAGCCCTTGATCTTTTCCTAGAAAGGTGAAGACTGGGCCTGGTCATATGGCCAGGCTGGGGTTGCTTAGCGACAGGGCCGTGGCTTGGATGCAGGTCTCCTGACACATGGAGTATTTTTTTTCATACTTCTCAACTCTCCTTCTTTGCAGCCTCCTCATCCAGCCTGGATCATGATTCCCAGTAAGCTCCTTTCCTTCTGCTTCTCACATCCTGGAGTATACGACTTGCCTCTGGACTGCACTGACATGGTCATCCCCAGTGACACAGACTTCCTAGACACGTGGGAGGTAAGCTGAGCCACACCACCAGGCAGCCTCATCTTGGGTGGGTCTCCATCCAGGATGCAGTGAGCTGCTTGTGTTCAAAGACATCGAGGTTGTCTACCTGAGATGTGGGGTTTGCAGTACACATGAGGAATCAATACCTGAAGAACTCAGACACCTCAGTGACTTTCTTGTTACCTTTGGTTTGGTGTGGTGCAGCTCTCTTGCCACTTTATTTGAGGGATAGCTCATTACAGATATCACTTTCTTTTTTCTCAAATAGTTTTTTAATTAAAAAAACACATTTATTTCAGAAAACACAGGAGAGTTCTTCCGTATTAAACTGACATTAAAAAATTTATTTTCCCGTCACCCGTTGGTACCACCATTAATGTTTTACAGTTCCTTTTTATTCTCTCTTAAGCATTTCAGAGTGATAAAGTTGGCAGCATGGAAGCTCAGGCTGGGGAGGTAAGACCAGTGTGAGGAGGCTTACCAAGTGTCTGCCCGTTTCCAGGGTTCAGACTAAAAACAGCCCTTTACTGCAAGGGCTTGCAGTAAAGTCTTGAGCAGGGAATTAAGGATGTGGTGGATTTGAGAGGCTTTTGGAAGTAGACCCACAGGCTGATGTGAGGCTTAGGCTTCGACTCCAGCATGGCTGACCGAGCATGTATGGTCATATGGTTTTGGTAACCAGCATGTAGGATGGGACATCATATTTGAGGCCCAAGAAGAAAGCGATTTCAAGCCTAAGCTTGCTAAGTTTAGAACAGAGCTTGCTGGGTGAAGCTCTCCAGGGAGGAGGCCAGAGGGACCCCTTGAACACAGAGGAGTCCCAGGCTAGGACCCCCATCAGCAGAAGACAAAGACTGACAGAGGGATCTGAGATGTCAGGACCAGGGCCCATGGGCGTCAACCCTTTCTGTTACACAGTTTTATCTCCTAAAAGATTTGGGTTAAACTCTAAGGTTCATGTAGCACCAGTGAGTGGCCGGTGATTGTTGCAGTTGAGGCAGTAACTCAACCACCGCATGTTGGCTCATTGGTCACTCAGGACTTGCCGCTGACCACGGACCCTGGCACAAAGCCATCCTCTTCCTGAAGCTCAGGGGCAGCCTGGCTTGCTGGTCATTGACCAGCTCAGAGCTTTAGGTTACTCTGCCCTCAAGTTCCTTAAAATGGTAGGTACAGAGGGTGGGTTAGGAGAATGATAATGCATCCGTGTGCTTAAGATCAGAGTCTTAGTGGAAAGAAAGGTGAACAAATAAAATCCGCAGCAGACATCAGGAGGAATAAGAACAGGAAGAGCTCACCTGTGTAGAGTGGTGGACGCCAGTCTTAGCTAACGTTTTTTGTGATTCCACATAACCCCTACATAGCCCTGTGGCACAGGCAGGGTTGCCCTATCCTGAAGCTGAGGAAACTGGGGCCAAATGAGGCCATGCAACTTTCCCAGCATCCCATGACTGGGATCATACCTTGAGTGCAGAAATGCTTCTGAAGCTTGAGGTAAAATATTGGGTGGAACCAGTTGTAGAATACCGTACCGAACTGCTGAGGGACATGGATTGTCAGTTCAATAGACAGAACCTTCACACTCAGCGGAGTTGTTGTTCTCTTACAGGCCATGGAAGACCTGGTGAGCACTGGACTGGTGAAGAACATTGGGGTGTCAAACTTCAACCATGAGCAGCTTGACAGGCTTCTCAATAAGCCTGGGTTGAGGTTCAAACCAGTAACCAACCAGGTAAACCGGTGGAAGCATCAGAGAGTTTAACCTATGTGGCTGGCTTCCCAGCTGCTACCTCCACAGGGCTCTTCTGGAAATGGGAGGATGGGGTGAAGCACAAAACAGGCGTCTTCTTCTCTGACAGCAGTCAGAATGGTAACTAAAGGCAGCAGCTAGCCAAATGGCTTTCTCGAAGGTGCGTCTGGGTAGGTGGTACTGTTAGCAGGCAGGGTGTGAGCTGGCACTTGGCCCTCCGTGTGCGATGCGGGCAGGTCACCAGTGTGCTCAGAAGTGGTCAGGGTCCTGGCAGGTGCCTCGCCCCCATTAGGGAACATGGGTCTCCCCTCCATCTCTTCCTAGCCTGCAAACTGCAATAAGAAAGCATGGATGGCCAGATGCCCTCATGCCAGGCTTACAGGCTACTGAAGCTGATGCAGGTTTTTAATGTAGAGAAAAGACTTGTGGGGAAAGAACCATTGTATTTTCTGGACTGGCTTTATATCATTTATATGTATAAGTGATACAAACTGTATAAAAATCATTTATACAGTACTTAAGCTTTTTATTGAAGCGTAGAAGTACACACGTAAAAGTTGAGCTGAATAAATTCTCATAAACTGAGCATAGCTCTAGGACCAGCATCTAGCTTGGTAAACAGCACACCTAGCACCCCTGCAACTCCTGCCCTGCAGAGCAAAGCATCGTTCTCATTCCCAGCAGCCAGGATTTGCTTCTGAACTTTACACAGATAAAATAATAATGCATCATAAACGCCTCTGTGCTCGCCTCTTTCACACAGCACTGTTTCTGTGCATGTGATTGTAGATGGTGCTCTCTTATTTATTGTGGTATTCTGTTGCGTGAATTGACCACAATTGAGTTATCCACTCTGCTGTTAGTGTGTTAGTGGGCACTTGGATAGTTTCCAGTTTGGGACTATTAAGAATAGAGCATCACTCTCTATTTTTTTCAATAAATATGCTTTTTTAAACAGTTCTGTATAGCATAGATGCAGAAAAGTATGTGAATCACAAAAGGCATACATAGCTTGATGAATTTTTGCAAGTGAACAAACTCAACTATTCAGTATACAAAACAAGAAAAAACCCTCAGCCATTCAGTGGCTCCTCTGGGGCCTGTCGTAGTCGCTGCCATGAAGAGCAACCTGGCTTCTGACCCAACTAATACAGTTCAGCTTTGCTTATATACAACCTTATATACGTTAAGTTTTTACATATGTGTGTATGCATAGTAGCTTCTGTTTTGTGTCAGTATTTTTAGTTGTTTAGCAATTTAAATACCTGGGAATGGTTATGGTATAGTCTGAGTAGACAAGGTGGGTTGGACGAGTAGAGGGTCTGCTTTTTGATAGGATGATGGATACCCAGGAACACAGGATTCAGAAGGTGCCAGAAGCTGGCCTCTCTTTTGGAGGCTTTCCAGAGAGGCTGATCTTGATGAGCTTTGCATGTTCCTGAGAGCGAAAGCACTGTTCATAGTTCTCTGTAATTTACACTAAATAAGTATTTTAAACCTCCTTATAACCTAGAATTATATATAAGAGTTTGGAGAATGTGCAAGAGACAGTGATCCTGCTCTCTGGCTTCTTAAAATATTCATTCAAGTCACCTGCAGCATGTATTTCTCACATGCAGTTTTTCTGTTTAATTCATTCATGCAATGGATATGTTTTTATTGCTTTCTATGTGTATGGGTTGTTCTTAGTGTTGGCAAGACATCCATAAAGAAAAAAAAAATTCAAACAAAATCTCTGTCTTCATGAGGCTTAGATCCTGATGAAAACAGAAAGACAATAAGCAAATATGTAAAATCTATGAGCTGTCAGTTAGTGATAGGTGCTGTGGAGGAAGATAAAGGCCGTGGGGAGATGGGAGCTGTGGAGTGTTACAGTCTTTACCTGAGTGCTCACGGAAGGCCCTGCAGAGCAGGTGGTATTGGAGCATTCAGACAATTTAGGTGTCCCCGAGGCCATAGACTCAGAAACCATGATAGCAGCTGGCCTCTTGGAGACTGCTCTGTCCAGGCTTCTCACAGCAGAAACACTCAGGCCTGGAGATGGGCCCCATGGTCCTCAGTGACAGCCAAGACTTCAGCGGAGGTCTTCTGCTGTAGAGCTTTTCTAGGACACTAGTGGTCTGAATTTTATGTAAGCTGTGATTCTGTTGTAGATTGAGTGCCACCCATACCTTAATCAGAAGAATCTGATCAGTTTTTGTCAATCCAGAGGTGTGTCTGTGACTGCTTACCGTCCTCTTGGTGGCTCGAGGTAAGGATACATCAGTGACATGTTAGTCAGAGGCCGAGTGGGAAGTAGATGCCACCTTCTCATTTCCTTGGGATGATCTGGGGAGGCCTTAATGGAGGTTTTGACAGGGTGTGGAGGGACGGGACCATAGAGGGCTGTCCACACCTCTCAAGCCTTGGATTGAAAGCAGGGCTTATTACTGGAAGGCGGGGAGTGGCTGTAAGTGGGCTGCCCTGGAAGGGGCAGGACCTCTTCAGGGACATAAACTAGCCTGGAGCAACCCCTTTGCTGAGTTCCCCATCAGGGCATCAGTCATCTGACCTCTTGACAAGGATGCTCCTCAGGCCTCTCAGTGGTTGGATGAGGCAAAGCCTGCTGTCATCTTTACCCAGGCCCTGCAACTGTCCTGTGCTGTCTAGATCAGCTAAGGGGCCTCCAGCCATTCAGCTACCTAAGCCAGAAGCTTGGAAATCATCCCTTCCCACATCCCTAATCCAATCCAGCACCAGAGTCTATTGATATTGATTATTCTGCCAGGAGAAGTTAGACTTTGTCTCATGATTTCATTTCTGCCATCTCTGTCACTGCCTTAATTAAGTACAATTCCCAAGGTCATTAGAGAAGCCCCTCAGCTGCCTCCCTAACCCACTCCATTCTAATCCATTGCTCCCAGGGTGGCTGAAAGGAGCTGTCTCCTTATGATCATGTCACTTTCCTGGGAAAAATTCTTCAGGTCTTGGTGTGGCCTGTGAGACATAGCCAACCTGACCACTGCCTGCTTCTGGCCTCATTCCTACCCATCCCTGTCCACATCCTGGGCATCAGCCACATGAAGCTGCTGTGGTTCCTTGGATAAAACATGTTTTCTCACCTCTGTGCCTTTGCAGATACTGTTCTCTTTATCCACAATATTTTTTTAATCTGGCAAACTCCAGTTTCTAATTTAAGGTTCAGTCCAGTATCACCTCCTCCAGGAAGCCCTCCTGACCCCTTATTTATGTTTCTTACATACCCCTTATCACGCTGTCTTGTGATTTTCTTCACAGTCTCTTCCACTAGTCAAAACAACCTGAGTGGTGGAGGTATCTTGTTTATTCTCTTCCCAGCTCCTAGCTCAGCACCTGAGACAAATTGGGAATGCCAAAAAGGCTGAATTCCTTGAGTTTTACCACCTGTGTGTTTTCCTTGTGAAGTGGTGCATGTGTGTTTGAACTTGCCACCAGCTGGAGAGTCCCTAGAAGGCTGGGTCCATTCCACAGCTGAGCTTTGGGGTAGAGGATCCTCCGATGGAGTGAGTCAGGGAGGTCTCAAAGATGGACTGGGGCAGGAAACTGTGCACTCTGTTTGCTTCCTTCAGGAGACCTTGGGGACTAGTACTAGCACAATGCCTGACACAGGTTGATGGCTCAGTACGCACTTGTTAAAGCAGCGAATCCTCGAAGTTCCCAGGGACCACCCATGCCTGAACAAAGGATGCAGAGACTATGATCATCTTCAAAATCACTTATAGTAAAGGTTTCACATGTTCACAATATTCACTTTTTAGTGGTATTTTGGGTGAATTTTTCTGAAATTATTATCATCAACAAATATTGATTCCTAGTGCTGTGCTAGGGCATACAGTAGAAGCTGAGAAGCCAGAGACCCCTGAGAGTCGTGGGGGAGTTAAAACTTGGGAGCCCACTGGCTCGTGCACTGATGTGGCCACCAGGTTCTTGAGGAAAAGCACAAAATACACATAAAAAGTGATGTCATGTAGCTGTATTCACCAATGTATTAGCAGTGGTCATCTCCAGACTGGAAATTTGGAGTGATGTGCTTTTTTGTGTTTTAAAATTTCCTATAGTCAGCTTGTGTCATGATGAGAAAATAAATCCTTCATTTTGGAGAAAGATTTCTCCTTTCTAAAGAAAGGGGCATCCATGTTGGATCTCCTGGCTCACTGCCCTGTGCTGTGTCTCTCTAGTGAGGGAGTTGACCTGATGGACGATCCTGTGATCCAGAGGATTGCCAAGGAGCACAACAAGTCTCCCGCTCAGGTACTCAGTGAGGGCTGTTCTGAGCCAGGAGTGCTCTGACCACTCCACATCCTTGGGGAGTCCTGGGGTTTGACAGGTCCCAGGAAGGGACTGGCTCACCCAAATGAGTCCATGACTCATCAGAACCTCCCAGCACTGAGCAGCAGAAGTTGATCTGCAATCGCATTCCCAGTCACTCACACTATGTACCCTTGCCTCAGAGCCTGTCTAGACTCAGTAGAGGAGTTTCCAGGCCTTTTCCCTCTGCCCCACCGACTGCATGCATGGTTAGTATGAGATGGAACAGAAAAGCTATTTATTTTAGTCTTTGTTCTAATGTCCAGTGGGGGCTGGGTGCATGTTAAGGAATTCTCATTAAGGCAGATTCCTTGGTCTCCTCCTTGGGCTGATGGCTGTCACTACCAACATACTGACAGAACTGGTTAAATGCCAGTAACTGTTGGGGCTGTCATTGACTCTTGGACTCTTACTGCACATTAAAACTCAAAATGTTAGAAAATAACTTAGACTACATGGGATTTCCCTTTGAGTGATAGCAAACTTTTTGTTTCCTTGCAGATTTTGATCCGATTTCAAATCCAGAGGAATGTAATAGTGATCCCCAAATCTATCACCCCAAGTCGGATTAAAGAGAATATCCAGGTAGGTGTTTTTCTTCTTTTATGTTAGAGGGTTTCAGATCATGTGTTAGATGGGAAGGGATGACTGCTGTAGCATACAGCCTCAGGATCAGCAGGGACCTCTCCCTCTGCACTGCGGGTATTGGTGGTTGACCTTTCACTCACCAATCCAAGGACCCAGGGTCCTTCCGTCTTAGGGCCCCCTCTCCCCTAGGGTCTTGGTATCTTCTCCATCCAGCCCAAGATTGGGAAGGCAGGAAGAGCATCTCATGGAGAAGACTTTTATGGACCAGGCTTGGGCATGTGCATCTGTCACATGGCTATGCCAGCCCACAGAGGAGGCTGGATGTCTCCTAAGTGTGTGCTCAGGAGAAAGGGGAGGCAGTCAGTGGACAGATCTCCACCTCCATTGCATGGAGGCATGCCTGCGTAGCCTGAGGGCACTGCTTTGAGTTGTGTGGGAGGGTTCTGGTCCCGACTCCTGTTTAGTGACTTCCGAGGCAGGAGTGAAGACTGGAACAGGTGGAGTGTGTGCAGAACACAGAGAGGCAGTGGTCCTTTTCAGGGCAACCCTTTCACCTTAGCCAAGACCCACAGAAGCATGTGAAATCTATTTTTGGAGTTATGTGTGGCTTCAACCCTGATGACATAGCCTATAACCCAGTCAAAGTCATGGACTTGGGATTCCCACAGGCCCACTCACCATTTAACTGCTGTCTGACCTCTCTAAGCCTTATTTCTTCATTAGAGAACCTCTCTGATAAGACCACTGTGAGGGTGAAATGTAATGACACAGTGAAGGGGTGGCATAGTGCCTGGCGTGAGGAAGTACCTGATGCTCTTATTTGCCAGTCACCCCCAGTCCCGGATGTCACCTGTGGTGATCTCACAGGCATTGACAAGCATCAGGGGCAGCTCACCACTGGCCATGTCAGCATGGGTGTGTGTGAGCCTGGGGCCAGCTACACAGCTGCATTTTGATAGACAACATGCTCTGGTGCCCAGGAGTCAGCTCCCTCTTGGTGTCTGAGCTACTTATGAGTTCCACAAGGCACTGCTGCATCCTCAGGGCTTGATTTGGTTGTGCTAAGTGAGCATTTCCATCAAATTTATTGACTGACCCATCTGTAGCAGTGCCTGTGCCCTCAGGCTTGCTGTGTATGCCAGGCTGGCTGCAGGTAGGCATAGCCCTGCCATTGGCAGGAGAGGCAGGCCACCCATGATGGGAGGACCTGGGGATGGGCAGGCTCCTCATGGTGTCCGCAGCGCTCTCCCTTCCGGGCCCTCATCCAGCTCACCTGCTGCCCACATCCTTCCTCAGGCATCCTGCTCTCTGAATGGCCCAGAGCAGCTCTGGGTGACCAGCCAACCTAAAGCCTGAAGAGTATGGATTTGGCTAAGCTATAAACTCAGTTCTCTGTGATGGCTGCTGACAGACTTCTTGGAATGAGGCTGCAGGTCTCATGCAGTGATTAGATTTGAGCATTGCTGACTGACTGGCATCTGCTCCACATGGGGGCCTGGCCTAAGGTGCCCTCTGTGCCCTGCAGGGCAGCCAGGATTGCTCCTGGGACATAGGCTTGGGGGATGGCCCCAGTTCCACCCTTGTGGCTGTCAGTGCCTGGGATCCCCATGGCCTAGGGGCAGTGAATGTGACATAGGGACCTCAGGCCCAGCTGAGATGCCCCCTTCCTCTGTTAGGTCTGCTGCACACTGAGGGCAAATGCCATCCCCAGGCAGTGAGACAGGACCAGGCTGATGTGAGACCTGAGGGCCAAAGCAGAAGTGATCTGATGGCTGAGGACAGAGAGCAGCATTGGGTTAAGAGGGTCCGTGGAAGTGTCCATGCTGTCAGGAGGAGGTGGGAGCTGGGTCCACAAGACTGACCAGGAGAAGAAAGGCACAGAGGTGCACAGGCACAGGGCTCCCAGTGCAGGGTGCTGGCCCAGCCCACCTCCTATCGCCCTAGTGCCATGCAGAACTGCTGCTGCAAGGCACCTGCCCTTTGTAGAGTCTCTTCTAGAATTGCTCACTGTTACCCTTAAATGCAAGCATCCCCCTACCCCGGCCCCAGCAATCTCCACTCCCTCCAGATAACACTCTGAGGCTACTTTCTCCTGGCCTCAGGAAGGGGGGAGGCTTTTGTGAGAGAGGGGCACTCCAGCTCCTCACACTGGGAATCACTCAATGCACTCCTCTTCCCCATGGGAGACAGTCACTCTGCCAGGCTGGGGTGGACGCTGATGCTGTGGCCATGGGTCCTGTTCCTCAGTATGTGGAAACAATAAAAAGGGAGGGAGAGGTGGGCCAGAATACTGTTCTCAAGGAAGAAAAACAGGTCACTCTGTGATATGGGTACTGTTAGACTTCATAGTCCCAGGGCCAAGTGGCTCCCTAGTTGGCAGGTGTATGGAACAAATGGTTTTGTTGGATTTTTTGAGGGTAGCAGGGTCAGTGGAAAAAAATCCTGTGCTTTACCTTTTAACTATTCTCCCATGTTCTTTACTCCACTAAGATGAGTGCAGTATATATTCCATCTTTCCAAGGCTTCCTAAATGTAGCCAGGACCAAGCCAATACCAGTCACATGATCCAAATCAAAAGGCATTTGGGAAATCCAGACTGTGATTCAGGGAAATTCCAGCTGTCTGATGAAGTGTTTCTTTTACGTCTTTGTGTCCCCTGCTGGTCTAGCACAGTGCTATGTAGGTAACATGTGCCCCATTAAATGTGAATTGAATTAAGTTTTCTATTAACATTGTATTTTGGTTCCAGGTGTTTGATTTTGAATTAACACAGCACAATATGGATAGCATCCTCAGCCTAGACAGGAATCTCCGACTGGCCACGTTCCCCATGTAAATATGGCTCCTTATTTTTAACTAGAGGGAAAACTATACAGATTGGATAGTTGATGCCTGAATAGGTATTTATCATATACATTTTAGATTAATGAAACCTTCTCATTATAATTCTTTTCTGTTTGAAGATGGACCATTGAGTGAAGCTAATTTCACTGGGGAGGTTAAAAGTATATATCATTTAAAATGTTTCTCTTAAAAAAAATCACTCTTTGTTTCAATTTTTGATTTATTTTTCTGTTTTTCAGAACTAAAAATCACAAAGACTATCCTTTCCACACAGAATACTGAGGACAACTTCCCCTTCCTTGTTTCTGCTCAGCCCAGATGCACCGACACCGTTAGCAATGTTGACCCTCCTCTGTTAATGGCAGCTGTGCCTGGGACAGGAGCCACACAGTCAGAGGAGGGTGCAAGAGCCTCCTTCTCTGAGTAATCTGGAGAACTGAGTGTGTTTTAAGTGAAGTCCATGGGGTTTCTCCTAGACAGGCTGTGTGGCCTCTACTCTGAAAAAAGACACTAATAACTCATGAATGAAATTTGCCTTCACATTTTAAGAAAACCTTATCTTATGAAATTATTTAAGCCATCTAAGAGCTGAGGAAACAGTGTAATCCATCTCTGGCCCATTGCCCACCTCCACCAATTGTGCCCCAGGCCAGCCTGCATCACCTTCACTTCTTTCTCTGCCCTGCCAATGACACCCAGGTTATTCTAAAGCAGAGTCCTTCCCTTTCCCCAGTGGGAAGGAAAATGGGATAAGTCTAGAGCACTGTTTCAGTTCAATAGAGAGGCTTTTTTCTCCTTAAAATCTGAATTTTAGTTTTTTCTTTTTTCTTTTTTTTTCTTTGAGACAGAGTCTCGCTATGTTGTTCAGGCTGGAATGTAGTGGAGTGATCTCAGCTCACTGCAACCTCCACCTCCTGGGCTTAAGCGATACTCCTGCCTTAACCTCCCAAGTTAATTTCTGGTTAATTTCTAAATACTAGTTTTTAATACGGTCTTCTGGTAAGTCAAGTTATACCTGTGGAACCCCCATAGCAGAGATGAAAATACAGCTCATTTCCTCACATCCGCTCATCAGCCTGTTTAGTTTCATGTATCAGGAAGAGGCCTTGCAGAGTGTGGTGTTCACACTCAGGTGTTGGTGGAAGATGTGGTTTAATGGATTTTGTGTGGGCTAGAGGACATGGTCCCTGTTTCTTGCTATCTGCTCAGCGAATCTGGCCTAGCTCCTGTGTCTTGGAATTCACACCAAATCTCCAGGGATATAACTTCTCAACTCACAGGCCCTTGGCTCCTATTCAAAATGAGTTAAGCCAGAAGAAAATTGATGTCTGCTCCATGGTCTCCTCCCTCTTCCTATATCCCCCACATCAATCAGCCTCCATATGAGCCTCTCAATTCTGTTCCCTCTGCATCAGGTTCAAGGAAGGCATGGAGGCCTTGCCCAGTGGCTGAAGGGGCCTGTTGGAGATAGTCCCCCTCCACATCACTTCCCATTTTCACTTTATCACAGGCATGCCAGCTGAGTCAGGGGTCTGGGGTCTGCAGATAAAAGTTGTGCCTTTCTAGCTCTGTGATCCTGAGCAGACGGCCTCACCTTCCACCCCTCAGTGTCCTTGTCCACTCAATGGAGGAATTGCAGTGCCTACTGATTGTGGAGACAGTGTCTGGCCCAGGATATGTCCCAGCAAGAATGCATTGTTACTACAACCACTATCATTGCCATCCATCTCCCTTCCCAGCCTTCCAGATGTGCAGGGACATGTAGGAACCTTGTGGCTTGGCCCCAAGAGAGGACTTTGCTGCAGGCGAACAAAAAGACGTGTGACTGGTGCAATAGCTTCATGGGAGGCTCACCCTAGTGGGCGTAAGATTGAGGATGAGGTGTCATGGTTTGACCAAATTGCCAAGGAGGGGTTTAAGCAGAAGACTGTTTACAAAGGACCCAGGAAATGGGAGTGTCTCCTGACACCGTCATATGATCAGGCCCAGCTCTACTACCATGCACTTTTAATTTTTCCATGTCCATGACTCCTTATCATTCATTAGCTGTGTGACTTTGTGTAAATTACTTAACCTCTTAAACCTTTAAACTCTCTGCCACTCTCTACCTAGAGGTGTTAGGATTAAGTGGCACAGTGCACATGGAGCAGGTGACAGTCATCTGCATGTTGGACTCTTGTGAACACGCACATGTGTAGATGTGTGACTTGTATTTTATCTCTCACAGAGTCAAAAATTTAACTGCTATTTTGTGAATTTTCCTTGTCACTTATACCTAAACCATTTTTCATTGATCTTAAAAGTAGGGAGTAGCATGGCGGTTACCAGAGTCTGGGGAGGGCAGGGATGGGTAGGTGGTGAGGAGAGGTTGGTCAGCAAGGATGAAGTTGCAATTGGGAGGAATGAGTCCCAGCGCCCCATTGCACCGTAGCATGACTTGGTTAACAATAATGCATTGTATGTTTCACCATAGCTGGCCTATGAGGATCCACTGCAGTATTTGCATGGATTTACTTCCCTGGCATGAAAACTGTGAGTGAAGCCTGCCACCAGATGGCGCTGGGAAGGACTTCTTGTTCAGTGCATTTGTGGCTCTAACAGGAGATGGCAGCCTTTTACTGTCTTTGATTTTAAGACATCTTCAATTTTGTATAATCACAGAAAGGAAACCATGGATAGCAAAAATAAGCAAACACTGGACAATTGCAAAGCTTAAAAAGTTTCACAGAGGTTATGCAGCCTCGTTTTTGAGCAGTATTCCTTTTCAGATTGTAATTGATAGTTCTGTGCTCTTGTCTCTTCATTCTGAGTGGACAAGCTGACAAGCCCTCCCCTTCCTCCGTCCCTGCTTTTCTCTATGGAATTTCTGTGTAAGTTCTTCCACACTCTGGGGCCTGTAGACCAAGGTCCAAATAGGAAGTGGAAACGTGTGTCCTTAAGGGACCCTCTGCTTCAAATGATTGTGAGCATCTCTCCTGACTTGAAGACTGGGAGATACTCTTGTTTCAGTAGCTGCTTCTCCTCAGTGGCACTTTCTCATTTTATTTGAATGGAAAATCCAAGGATAAGTGGCAATCAAAGGCTTAAAAAGCAGGAAGCAGATTCAGGAGGTGTGGGTGGCATCAAGGAGCAACAGACCTTGGGGAGGATGGCAGGGGCTCTCTGACTGGTGGCAGTTTATGTTTAATTGTTCTGAGAAACTGTTCCCCAAAGTACACAGGCCTACAGTCCCATCAGGAATGTGTGAGTTTCCAGTTTCTCCACACCCTCGTCAGGACATAGTTTTCATCTGCCCCTGTAGTTGTAACAGCTATTGTAGTGGGTGTTAAATGGTGTCTCATTGTGGATTTAATTACAATTCCTTACTGCCTAATGATGCAAGCATCTTTTCATGGGCTTATTGGCCATTTGTATGTCCTTGGTGAAATGGCCCATGGCATTCCTGTGAGTTCACTGTGGGGCTCAGGTTGACTAGGTGCACAGTTTTGGAACTGTGCATTTAGATACTATTTATTAGTGCCCAACTTTAATCAATTACACAATTCACATTTTAGCATATTTTTCTTTCTCTGTATTCTCTCTTCTGTTTTTCCTTTTCTTTATGTAAACATGTAATGTGCACCTTAAACCTTATGTGTCTAAAACAATGCTTCAAGCACCACCCCAGCTCTCCAATAAGCTTTCTTTGTTGTTATCCTTAGTTATAAAGATGAGGAAGACTTGGTTTTTCGCTTAAACACTCAAGTTGAAATGGGACAGGCAGGCACATAGAGTGACATGTGATGTGACAGGCTCTGGGTGGGTTAGGACACGTTTTCATTTTACATCATGAAATTGATCAAGACTACGTGTCCTTATTGTGTTTCCTTTTGCTTGTTATGCAGCAGATCTTCACAGGACCAAATTCTTTTACATATCCATACACTGGGGCAAATCAACTATCCAGACATAGATTAGCAATATTAGATGATGTGACATCCACTGTGCTGTGGTCATTGTCACTCCCGTTGGGATTCCCTACTCAAGCTCTGGCCAGAGAGTGCTGATGGGTGTGACTCCAGCTCCGGTTTCCATGGCCTGCCAATCGTCACTAGGAGGCTCGTGCTGGACTGGAAGCCACTCTTCATCAGCTGGTTTCTGGTATTTTGAACACATGGAGAACAAGGAAAACTACAATTTTTAGCGTGCATTTCTGTCACATATGGCCTCTGCCGCTTAGAATTCTATCCATGTTCCAACACCAATCCCTAACATTCACTAGCGCTAACGATGCTTTCTGTGTGCCAGGTACTATTCTATAAGTGTGGTACACATTTTAACTCAATCTTCACAGAAAGGATTTGCCATTATTTCCATTTTATAGAAGTAACCAAGGAATAGAGAAGTTAAGGAAATTGCCCACAAATACCCAGCTACTAAGTGAGGTAAGTAGAATTTGACTCAGGAAATCTGGTTTCAGAGGCTGGGCTCTTAATTACATCCTTTGTGGGAATCAGTTAACTATGTACTCTCTATCTTGGAATTAATCTTCCTAAACTATGTAAATAAGAAAGAGGGTGAGACTTCTGGTGTTAATTTCTGAGAAGATAGGACACATTCCAACCCCTGGGACTGGCATGTGGCCCAGTGGCCATGCCAGAACCTTTGAACACCCAGCTCCATTCCATGTGACACCAGTGGAGAACCAAACACTTCTTGGCAGTGTTGAGTTTTTTGGATGACAAAAACAGAAGAGCTCGTTAAGCCTGCAAAACTATTCCATAGGTGACCAACATTACTTCACCTGGGAAATCATTGAAAAACAATTACTCTGAGACATGGACTTGTGACTCACATGAACTCAAGCCATTATATGCTTAATTTAGTCCCAGCCCTGATTTTTAAACAGAGGAGGTATATTTAAATCCAGAAGGAGATACAGAAACTGTAATTTCTTGCCTAGAAAAATCAGCATCTCTAGGGGGAAGTGGAAGTCTCAAAGAGCTGAAGAGCATGAAAAAGATCACAGCCCTCATTAGTAAAGAAGATTCTACAGGCAGAAAGGGCCCTGAACAAATTCTGGGCAACAACTGAAACTGTGGTGCAATTAATTCTTGTAAAATAATGAGACAGAAATAGCTCCATTAATGGAAGGAGAATACAGTTAGAGACTACCCCAAAGGAGAATCTCTGAAATTAAGTTAGATTAAATTGGATCGAGTTGTGACAGCTGCAGAGACAGACCCTCACCACTGTGCCATCCCACCTGGTATCTAATGGATTTACACTGAAGCAAGTTAGGAAAACTTGCAAGCTGAAAATACAGCAGAGTTGGGCAAGGTCTGCTGGAATTGCTGCTGCTTTTTTATTTTCATTTTATTTTGTTCTTGCAGATTTAAAGGTTACAAGTACAGCTTTCTGACATACATATATTACGTAGTGGTGAAGTCTGGTCATTTTTTTTTTTTTTTTTTTTGAGACAGACTTTTGCTCTTTCACCTAGACTGGAGTGAAGTGGCATGACCTTGGCTCACTGCAACCTCCATCTCCCAGGTTCAAGCAATTCTCCTGCCACAGCCTCCAGAGTACCTGGGATTATAGGTGCCCACCACCACTCCTGGCTAATTTTTGTATTTTTAGTAAAGACAAGGTTTTACCATGTTGGCCAGGCTGGTCTCAAACTCCTGACCTCAAGTGATCCACCCACCTTGGCCTCCCAAGGCCTGAGCCACCGCACCCAGCTGAAATCTGGTCTTTAGTGTACCCATTGCCCAAATAGTGAACTTTGTGCCAAATAGGTAATTTTTCAATCCACACCTGGCTCCCACCCTCCTACCTTTTAGAGTCTCCAGTGTCTATTATTCCACACTGTATGTCCATGTATACCCATTGTTTAGCTTTCATTTATAAGTGAGAACCGAGAACATGTGGTACTTGACTTTCTGTTTCTAAGTTATTTTACTTAGGATAATGGCACCAGATCCATCCATATTGCTGCAAAAGGCATGATTTCATTCTTTTTGTGTATGAGTAGTATTCCATGATACATACACATCACATTTTCTTTATCCACTTATCTATTAATGGACATTTTGTCTGATTTCATATCTTTGCTATTGTGAAGAGTGCTGTGATAAACATACAAGGGCAGATGCCATTTTTATATAATGATTTCTTTTTCTTTGGGTAGATACCCAGTAATGGGATTGCTGGATCAAATGGTAGTTCTATTTTTAGTTCTTTGAGAAACCTCCACACTATTTTCCATAAAGATTGTACTAATTTACTTTCTTACCAGCGGTGTATAACCATTTCCTTTACTCTGGCATGCTTGCCAACATACATCTGTTGTCTCAGGGCTTTTTCATAATCATTCTGACTGGTGTAAGATGGTAGTTCCTTGTGATTCAAATTTACATTTCTCTGGTGATTAATGATGTTGAGCATTTTTTCATATGTGTTAGGTGCTCATAAGTCTTTCTAAAAATGTCCGTTGATGTCCTTTGCCTACTTTTATAATGGGGTTGCGTGTTTTGTTGTTGTTGTTGTTGTTGGGCCTTTTTTAGATCCCTGTAGATTCTGGATTATAGCCCTTTGCCAGATGCGTAATTTGCAAATATTTATTTATTTGGCAAACTGAAATTTCTTGGGAAATCAGCCATGCCCTATAACCCCACAGTTTAAAGAACAGTCACCAAACAGTTTAAAGTCCTAGGAGGATTAT
>NW_016107606.1:1472710-1483350 GCF_001604975.1 Cebus imitator
CTTACACAGCAGAAATTTATTTTCTCACAGTTTTGGAGGGTAGAAGTCCAGGGTCAAGGTGTTAGCAGATTCGGTTTCTTCTGAGTCCTCTCTTTAGGACTTTTGCCTCTGTGTCCTCACATGGTCTTCCTTCTGTGTGTGTCTGTTACCTTGAGGGATATTTTAAAGCTGAAGAGATATAAGAGGTTGTGGGGCTATGTCTTAAGACAAAAGAACATTTAAGAAACCTCAGGAAATTATCAGAGGGGGATAGATGTTATTAGAAGAAACAAAGGAGTTGGATTCAATTAGGAGTTGGAATCATTTACAAAGCAATGGGGAAAGTAAGCCCCTAAGAACTATTGTAGTATATAATAACCAGAGCTAAACTCTCATAATATATTCTCTAAGACAAAAGAAAAATATTTAGAAGACTGGCATTGTTTTATATGTTTGTAAACTAATGTCTGGCTTAGTAGATTTTATATCTGAGTTTGCATTCAATCAAAATGTCTTGGCTAAACTTCATGAAAAAAATCCAGCCTTATAAATTAGTAGTTAGAAAAGAAAGGAGGATTTAGAGCTTTTTCAGATAATTGTGAGTATTCTTTGATATATCAGACTGGACAAACAGTAGTTTATTTAAGGTTAATTGCAATGAGGAACTTGCTGCCAGAGAAAAAGAAAAACCATTCTGTAAAATATCTGAAGAGATTTATTCTAAGCCAAATGTGAGGACCATGACCCATGACACAGCCCCAGGAAGTCCTGAGAACATGTGCCCATTGTAGTTGGGTTACAGCTTAGTTTTATATGTTTTAGGGAGACATAAGACATCAAACAGTATATGTGAGGTATACTTTGGTTTGGTCTGGAAAGGTAGGACAACTGAAAGTGGAGACAAATGTCTGAAGCATTTAAACCAGAGTAATTCCATCTTGAATAGGGGCTGAGATAAATGAGGTTGAGACCTACTGGGCTGCATTCCCAGATGGCCAAGGCATTCTAAGTCACAGGATAGCATAGGAGGTCACACAAGATACAGGTCATAAAGACCTTGCTGATAAAACAAGTTACAATAAAGAAGCCAGCCAAAACCCACCAAAACAAAGATGGTGACAAGAGTGACCTCTGGTTATCCTCACTGTTACACTCCCACTAGCATCAGAATAGTTTACAAATGCCATGGCAACATCGGGAAGTAACCATATATGTTCTACAAAAGGGAGGCAGGAATAATCCACCCCTTATTTTCTGTCTAAAGGAATAAAGTATTAAGTTAGATAGAGTAAAGCTGAAGGTTTAAGCAAGTTGTGGAAAGTTTGTGATAAATTAATCCTGTAAAAGAAATCTGTTTATGAACATATTGGCTAAAGTTAAAGGGGTACTATTAGTTTTTCTGTAAACTGAACTTTGAAATAGAAGCACAACAGATTTTTCTTAGAGCAAAAAATCTGCTTATGATCTGCTCTTTAACCAAAATTGTACAGAGTTTTAAAAGATGTTTAAGAATCTTACCTATGGTTGGAGTAAATATGATTGGATACATTTATCTATAAGGTTTTATTAAGAATTAGGTCTGACATCAATGCACTAATGCAACAATGACAGTTGGCTTATTTGGTATAAAAATCATACAGGAAGCGTTGTCAAATATGAAATGGTATTTGGTTTTCTTTGAGATGTATTTGTGTAAATGTGTTATTAGTATACGTTCCAAAATTATGGGAAATTGCTGTAATTCTGATATAACAGTATATGTTATTAATAATTTTAATTGTTACATAAAATTATTCTGTGCCACAGAGGTAACCAAATTTCTTGTCAGTTGTGTTTTTGACTTTGACTGTCCCAAGACTTTAGTCATCCATGGACAATTTTTGCCGTTTTGGTCTTCTTTACAACATGGTTTATAATCAACTATAGAACTCTAATAGCTGCTCTTAAATGAAGGTATCTGATAAGTTTGGAGATTATGTCATTAGAATAGAGAAAAAATTTCCAGGGCTCTCATGGAGAGCTGAAATGTTCATGAATATCAAGCAGAACAGGAATTAACTAAATTGACTGACCCAACAAAAAACTGAGATAATCTTTTTTTAACTTTTTTCTTTGCTTAAAATGTTGCTAATCTTTTGCTTTCTCTTTTCAGACTTAAGAAAACTCTTAAGCTATTTACAACTTTGAACAATTGAGTCAAATATATTTCTGTGAACACAATTTAGAGCCTATTTGTTTCTCTCTACCTGATTTCTCCAGAATTTTGAAACAATTTGTGAGTATTCTTAACTTATGGCAATATAGTTATTTGCAGTAAGAATCTGTTTGTTTTGTTTTGTTTTGTTTTAACAGGACACAATTGGAATAACTGGTTATTTACCAAGAGTTTGACTGGAATGGCATGCTTTCCTTTAAGGAATCAAATTTGAATTGTAGAGTCAATAAAAGTCCCTCAGTGAGAAGGGTTAGAGATGGACCTTGTCTAGTTCTACCCTACCCAGTCCAGTCCCAGAGCCCTGGAGCAGGTATCCCATGCTTTATCCTGAGAACAGCTTCTTGCTCTTGGCATTCGTGTACATGGACCTGCTCCTCTGCCCCACAAATTACAGAAAGCAACAGAAGACACACACAGACAAGTACTTACAATGGAGGGTCAAGATAGTGAAAGTTTCTGTTGAGGCCATTAATGGCTTTCACATCATCTGGGGTCAATTCAAAATTGAACACCTGTGAGAAATAAAATTATCACTTCCTTTGTCTTTTAATTCATTGCTTTTACTTTTTAGAACATGGCTTATCAAACTTTGATACAGAAATGGACCTAACAGCAGGGGAAGGTCAATAGTCATCTCAGGGGAATTTGAAGCTGTGGTAGCCTGTTGGTGGTTTCCAGATAGGTCAGTATGACTGAAGTCTTGGGTTTGGCTCGGAAAATCAATGCAAAATACATTCAAATGTTTTCATTGTGGTAAAATATACATAAAATATACCATTTTAATCATTTATAAGTTTGATGTTCAGTGGTATTAAGTACATTCATTTTGTTGTACAGCCATCACCATCATCTGCCTCCAGAGTATTTTCATCTTCCCCAGCTGAAACTTTCTACCTATTAAACAATAACTCCCCATTCCTTTCTCCTCCAGCCCCTGGCATCAACCAGTCTACTTTCTGGATTTATACATTTGACTCCCCTAGGAAGCTTATATAAGTAGAATCACACAATATTTGCCCTTTTATGCCTGGCTTATTTCACTTACCATATTGTTTTCAAGATTCAACCATAATTCATTAGTTCACATTGCATGCCAGTATCAAAACGTCTTATGTACCCTGATATAGTTTAGATCGGTTTCCCCACTCAAATCTCATATTCAATTGTAATCCCCAGTGTTGGAAGTAGGATCTGGTGGGAGGCGATTGGATCATGGGGGTGCAGTTCTCATGAATGATTTGGCACCATCCCCCCTTGGTATTGTAGAGTGAATGAGTTCTCATAAGATCTAATTGTCTAAAAGTTTGTAGCACCCCCCACACACCTTCTTTTTCTTCCTCATGCTCCAACAATGTGAAGTGCCAGCTCCCCCCTTCGCTTCTGCTGTGATTGTAAGTTTCCTGAGGCTTCCCCAGAAGCTGAGCAGATGCCAGCATTATGCTTCCTTTACAGCCTGTGGAACCATGATCCAATTAAACCTCCTTTCTTTATAAATTACCCAGTCTCAGGTATTTCTTTATAGCAATGCAAGAACAGACTAATACATACCCCATAAATATATACACCTACTATATACCCACAGAAAATAAAAATAAAAATTTTTCAAAAGATTCATTCATGATTCAGTATTGGTAGGTTATGTGTTTCTATATATTTGTCCATTTTATCTAGGTTATCTAACTTGCTGGCATACAACTTTTCATACTACTCTCTCATGTTTTTACATTTCTGATTTCAGTTGAGTCTTCTCATTTTTTAAATTTTTTTAGTAAATCTAGCTGAATGTTTTTCAATTTTGTTGACTTTTTTTGAAGAACCAACTCAATTGTTTTGTTGTTTTTTCTTACCTTTTTATATTTTCTATTTTATATATCTCTTCTCTTGTCTTTAGTATTTCCTTCCTTCTGTTAGATTTTATTTTGTTCTTTTTCTAGTTCCTCAGGATGTAAAGTTAGTTTGTTGATTTTATCATGTTTGTTTTAATAAAAATATTATCTATTTTGTCAATTTCTTTCATTGGCACTTCAGGAAAACAAGTCATACTTATTGTTTGACTTTTGCTTGGCATAGCTCATGGTGTTCATTACTCTAGGGAAATAAATTCGAGAAGATCAATTTTAGGCCATTTGAAAATTGAAGCCAGTAAGCATATGAGTAGGTCTCACATTTATGAAGAAAAAAAGAAAAATTGGATACTGTTTTTATACAGAACCACTCATTTATTTTTTCACTCATTCATTCATTCATTGAGCCTACAAAAGGCTGAACTGTACATTCACCATTAAAAATGAAAAGATGAATTGTCTTTGGTTTTTGCCACAGTATGAAATGGTAGAGACTGTCATGTAAGCAAATAATTGTTTCCATGCAATTGGTGCTTCAACTGAGGTAACACAAGTTAGCATAGAACTACAGAGAGAAAGTGTGTGGAAGATCAGGCCAGAGTGGCAATGATGTTTTAGATGAATGCCTAAGGTTCGATAGAAAGAATGCCCAAGACAGGGAGGAATATTTCAAGCAGCTCCTATAATGTTCTGTATGGTGGATCAAGGTGGAAAAAAGGCATGCACTAGGGTAGCACCAGTTTGTTGGCACAGCCGGAGACTAGAATGCATAGAGATGAGTGGTGGAAGGTGAGGCTGAAAAGGTGGGTAGAAACCAACTCATAAACACATACTTAACGAATTTGGATTTTTCTTTTTTTTTTTTTTCTTTTTGAGACAGAGTCTTTCTCTGTCTCCCAGGCTGGAGTGCAGTGGCACAATTTCGGCTCAACCATAACCTCCGCCTCCTAGGTTCAAGTGATTCTCCTGCCTCAGCCTCCTGAGTAGCTGGGATTACAGGAACCCACCACCACGACCAGTTAGTTTTTGTATTTATAGTGTAGACAGGATTTTAGCATGTTGACCAGGCTGGTATCAAGCTCCTGACCTCAGGTGATCCACCCACCTTGGCCTCCCAAAGTGCTGGGATTACAGGCATGAGCCACCATGCCCAGCCAGGAATTTGAATTTTATCAACAAGATTATGTATGATCTTTGAAGTTTCATCACAATTTATTCATTTATTTCACTGACATAAATTGTTAAATTTGGTTTGCTAATATTTCATTGATGATTGCGTCCATGTTCATCAGAGATACTGGCCTGTAGCTTTTGCCTTTTCTTGGTTTATGTATCAAGATAATCTAGCTTCATAAAATGTGTTTGGAAGTATTTCCTCTAGTTCTATTGTTTTGAAGCGTTTAAGAAGTCTTGGTAATAATTCTTTGAATGTTTGGTAGAATTCAGCTGCATAAACCGTCTGGTCCTGAGATTTTCTTTTTTGGGAGGTTTTTAATTCTTCAATGTCTTTATTTGTTATTAATCTGTTCAAGCTTTCTATTTTTTCCTGATTCAATCTTGTTAGGTTATTTTTTAGGAATTCATTGATTTCCTCTAGATTATTTAATTTGTTGGAAAATACTTGTTCATAATAATTTATAATGATTCTTTTTATTTTTATTTCTGATGCATCTGTCGTGATGTCTCCACTTTCATTTCTCATTTTGAGTTTTCTCTTTTTTCTTAGTATAGCTAGAGATTTGTCAATTTTAATTATTTTTTTAAATAACCAACTCCTAATGCTATTAATTTTTATGTTTCTTTCTTATCTATTTATTTCTGCTGATTTTATTATTTCCTTTCTTCTGCTAACTTTGGATTTAGATTGTTCTTCTTTAGCTCTTAAAGGTGTAAGGTTAGGTTATTTGGATTCTTTCTTCCTTTTTATTGTAAGCATTTTTTTGCTATAAACTTCCCTCTTGGAACTTCTTTTCCTGAATCTCCTAGCTTTTGAAATGTTGTATTTTTATAATCAATTGTCTCAAGATATTTTTGGATTTCCCTTTTGGTTTACCTTTGACACATTGCTTGTTCAGGATCATGTTGTTTAATTCACACATACTTGTTTTACAAAATCCCTTCTCTTATTGATTGTTAGTTTCGTATCACTGTGGTCAGAAACAATACTAGATGGTTTTTATCTTCTTGAATTTGTTAAGACTTATTTTGTCACCTAACATATGGCCTATCCTGAAGAATGTTCCATGTGTGCTAGAAAAAGAAGTATATTATGCTGTTGTTGGATGAAAGGGTCTATATGTTGTATGTTTTCTAGGTCACTTTGGTCTAAATGCAATCAAATCGAGTATTTACCTGTTCTCTGTCTAGTTTATCCATCTGTTATTGGAAGAGAGGTATCGAAGTCTCTTCAAATATTATTGTATTGCTATATATTCCTTGCTTCAAGTCTATTAATATGTGATTTATATATTTAGGAGCTCCAATGTTGGTTCCATGCTATAGCTTGAATGTGTCCCCCAAAAGTCTATGTGTTGGAAATTTAAACTCCAGTGCAATAGTGTTGAGGGGGCTAATAGGTGATTGGGTCAGGAGGACAGAACCCTAATGAATGGATTAATGTTATAGTAGAAATATGTTAGCTATTGCAAGAATGTGTTGTTATAAAGCAAATTTGGCCCCTGTGCCTCTGTTTCATGTACTCATTTCCACCTTTCTTCCTTTTGCAATGGGATGACTTTTGTCAGATGTCAGTGTCATGCTCTTGAACTTCCCAGCCTCCAGAACCATGAGTTGAATAAATTTCCTTTCATTATAAATTACCCAGTCTGTGGCATTCTGTTATAGAAGCTGAAGACAGACTAAGACACTGCATAAATATTTATAGTTTTTATGTCTTCTTAGTGATTTTACCCTTCTCATTAAATGATGACCATATTTGTGTCTTGTAACAGATTTGACTTAAAGTCTATTTTATCTGGAATAAGTGTAGCCACCCCTGTTCTCTTTTAATTACTATTTGTATGGAATAACTTTTTTCATGTCTTCACTTTCAGCCTACATGTGTCATTAAAGCTAAATTCAGTCACTCTATGCCTTTTGATAGGAGAATTTAATTCACTTACATTCAGGGTTGTTATTGATAGGTAAAAATTTATTCCTCCTGTTTATAAATTGTTTTCTCATTGTTCTGTAGATTCTTTGTTCCCCCTTTTTTTTTGCTTAACCTTGTGGTTTGATGATTTTCTATAATGCTAAATAATTATTTTTCCCTTTTTTATTTGTGTATCTAATGTAAATTTTTGTTTTGTGGTTACTATGCAGCTTACATTCAAAAAATCTTATAATCATAATAGACTATTTTGCCTGATAACTTAACTTTGGTCACACACAGATACTCTAGAACTTTGCTCTCCGCACACAATTAGTATTTTTGTTGCCCCAACTTACATCATTTTATATTGTTGTATTTCTTAAAAACTTATTGTACCTATAGTTATTTTTATTACTTTTTTTATTGTATTTGGGACCTGGGGTATATGTGCACATCCTGCATCCTGCAGGATTGTTGCATAGTTACATATATGCCATGGTGATTTGCTGTCTCCATCCCCTCCCTCCCCCATCACCTACTCAGGCATTTCTCCCAGTTTTATCCCTCCCCATCCTCCCCACCCCCCCTCACTGTCCCTCCCCTCCCCTCTACCCCCCAACCTAGCCCTGTGAGTGTTGTTCCCTTCTCTCTGCCCAAGTGTTCTCATTGTTTATCACCTGCCTATGAGTGAAAACATGCAGTGTTTGGTTTTCTGTTCTTATGTCAGTTTGCTGAGAATGATGGTTTCTAGATTCATCCATGTCTCTACAAAGGACATGAACTCTTCATTTTTTATGGCTGCATAGTATTCCATGGTGTACATGTGCCACATTTTCTTCATCCAGTCTATCATTGATGGGCATTTGGGTTGGTTCCAGGTCTTTGCTATCATAAACAGCGCTGCAGTGAACATACGTATGCATGTGTCTTTATAACAGAACGATTTATAATCCTTTGGCTATATACCCAGTAATGGGATTGCTGGGTCAAATGGAATTTCTGTTTCCGGATCCTTGAGGAATCGCCACACTGTCTTCCATGATGTTGAACTAATTTACATTCTCATCAATAGTGTAAAAGTGTTCCTTTTTCTCCACATCCTCTCCAGCATCTGTTGTTCCTGATTTTTTAATGATTATCATTCTGACTGGCATGAGATGGTATCTCAATGTGGTTTTAATTTGCATTTCTCTAACGACCAGTGATGATGAGCATTTTTTCATATGTTTGTTGGCAACACATATGTCTTCTTTTGAAAAGTGTCTGTTCATAACCGTCTCCCACTTTTGAATGGGTTTGTTTTTTTCTTGTAAGTCTGCTTTAGTTCTTTGTAGATTCTGGATATTAGCCCTTTGTCAGATGAGTAGATTGCAAAAATTTTTTACATTCTGTTGGTTGCCAGTTTACTCTAATGATTGTTTCTTTTGTTGTGCAGAAAGAAGCTCTTAAGCTTAATTAGATCCCATTTTTCTATTTTGGCTTTTGTTGCCATTGCTTTTGGTGTTTTAGTCATGAAGTCCTTGCCTGTGCCTATGTCGTGAACAGTGTTGCCTAGGTTTTCTTCTAGGGGTTTTATAGTGCTAGTTCTTATATTTAAATCTTTAATCCATCTGGAGTTAATTTTAGTGTAGAGTGTAAGGAAGGGGTCCGGTTTCAGCTTTCTGCACATGGCTAGCCAGTTTTCCCAACACCATTTATTAAACAGGGAATCCTTTCCCTATTGCTTCTTTTTGTCCGGTTTGACTGTCAAAGATCAGATGGTTGTAGATGCATGGTGTTGCATCTGCAACCTCTGTTCTGTTCCATTGGTCTATATCTCTGTTTTGGTACCAATACCATGCTGTTTTGATTACAGTAGGCTTGTAGTATAGTTTGAAGTCAGGTAGTGTGATGTCTCCAGCTTTGTTCTTTTTGCTTAGGATTGTCTTGGCTATGTGGGCTCTCTTTTGGTTCCATATAAAGTTTAAAGTGGTTTTCTCCAGTTCTGTGAAGGTCAGTGGTAGCTTGATGGGGATAGCATTGAATCTATAAATTATTTTGGGCAATATGGCCATTTTCACAATATTGATTCTTCCTAACCATGAGCATGGAATGGTTTTCCATCTGTTTGTGTCCTCTCTTATTTCCTTGAGCAGTGGTTTGTAGTTCTCCTTGAAGAAATCTTTTACATTCTTTGTTAGTTGTATTCCTAGGTATTTTATTCTCTTTGTAGCAATCATAAATGGGAAATCGCTCATGATTTGGCTGTTTGTCTGCTGTTGGTGTATAGGAATGCTTGTGATTTCCGCACATTGATTTTGTATCCTGAGACTTTGCCAGAGTTGCTTATCAGCTTAAGGAGGTTTTGGGCTGATGCAATGGGGTCTTCTAAATATACAATCATGTCATCTGCAAATAGGGACAATTTGACTTCTTCTTTTCCTAATTGAATGTACTTTATTTCTTTTTCTTGCCTAATTGCTCTGGCTAGAACTTCCAATACTATGTTGAATAGGAGTGGTGAGAGAGGGCATCCTTGCCTAGTGCCAGTTTTTAAAGGGAATGCTTCTAGCTTTTGGCCATTCAGTATGATGTGGGCTGTGGGTTTGTTGTAAATAGCTTTTATTATTTTGAGATACGTTCCACTGATGCCTAGTTTGTTGAGAGTTTTTAGGATAAAGTGCTGTTGAATTTTGTCTAAGACGTTCTGTGCATCTATTGAGATAATCATGTGGTTTTTGTCCTTGGTTATGTTTATGTGGTTGATTATACTTATAGATTTGTGTATGTTGAACCAGACTTGCATCCCTGGGATGAAGCCTACTTGATTGTGGTGGATAAGCTTTTTGATGTGCTGTTGGATTTGGTTTGTCTGTATTTTATTGAAGATTTTTACATCAATGTTCATCATGGATATTAGCCTATAGTTTTCTTTTTTAGTTGTACCTCTGCCAGTTTTTGGTATCAGGACGATGTTGGTCTCAGAAAGAGTCAGGGAGGATTCCCTCTTTTTGTATTGTTTGGAATAGTTTCAACAGGAATGGTACCAGCTCCTCTTTGTATGTCTGGTAGAATTCGGGTGTCAACCTGTCTGGACTTGGACTTTTTTTGGTTGGTAGGCTATTAAATTGCTGCCTTGATTTCAGACCTTGTTATTGGTCTATTCAGGGTTTCAACTTCTTCTTGGCTTAGTCTTGGGAGTGTGCAAGTGTTCAGGAATTTATCAATTTCTTCCAGGTTTACTGGTTTATGTGCATAGAGTTGTTTGTAGTAATCTTGGATGGTAGTTTGTATTTCCGAGGAATCAGTGGCAATCTCCCCTTTATCGTTTTTTGTTGCATCTATTCATTCTTCTCTCTTTTATTTTTTATTAGTCTAGCTAGTGGTCAGTCTATTTTGTTGGTCTTTTCAAAAAACCAGCTCCTGGATTTATTGATTTTCTGAAGGGCTTTTTGTGTCTCTATCTCCTTCAGTTCTGCTCTGATCTTAGTTATTTCTTCTCTTCTGCTAGCTTTTGAGTTTTTTTTTTTTT
>NW_016107606.1:1485085-1552514 GCF_001604975.1 Cebus imitator
TGCCTGATTGATTCAGCTGTTGAAACTTGTTTATGCCTCACAGAGTTCTCCAGCTGTGTTTTTCAGCTCCATCAAGTCATTTATGATCTTCTCTATGCTGGTTATTCTAGTTATCATTTCATCTAACCTTTTTTCAAGGTTCTTAGTTTCTTTGCATTGGGTTAAAATCTGATCTTTTAACTCAGAGAAGTTGGTTATTACCCACCTTCTGAAGCCTGCTTCTGTCAATTCATCAAATTCATTCTCTGTCTTTTTTTGTTCCCTTTATGGTGAGGAGTTGTGATCCCTGGGAGGGGAAGAGGTGTTCTGGTCTTTGAGGGTTTCATCCTTTTTGCGCCGGTTTTTTCTCATCTTGGTGGATTTATCTCCCTTTGATATTTGACGCTGGTGATTTTGGGAGGAGTCTCTCTTGGAGCTGTATCTTTTTTTGGCCTGTAGATGGTGATGCTGGGCTCTCTTGGATTCAGTCAGGTTGCTGGGTGGGTGGTCCTTTCCTGAAGTTTGTTTGCAGGTGAGATTGGCCCCCCCTTTCCACTAGCATCTCTTCTTCCCTGAGCTTGATCTGTCTGGTTGGGGTCAAACTGGTGTATTTGCTACCAAGCTCTCCAGCGAGTTTGAGTTCTGGGAGCCTGCCAGCCTTATGGCCTGTTTCCCTGCTTTCAACTCTGCCTCTTTCTGTGGGACGGTCCATCCCACTTGTGTTAGTCCAAACTTCAGACCAGGTCAGTGCAACAATTTGCCATGCCTGGCGAGAGCCACAGCTCAGATTTGCATTGACAACCCACGGCGCCCCTCAGTCTGGCAGGGCTCTCGTGGACCATTGGTTACAGGAGGGATGAGGTAAGCACAGGATCCAAATCAGAGCACCAAGTGGGTGGAGTCCCCTGACCCTCTGAGCCAGCTGCACATTCCAGGTAGGGACATACCCCGCCCTGTCTTGGTTTGCCCCCCCTGGGCAGCTCTCGCATAGCTCAATTAATCTTTTATAAATTATGTGTCTTCTTCTTGGTAATTTTTAATAGCTCTCTCAGGTTATTAATATCAAACTCTGTTGACCTGGTTTATAAAAGTTTTCCAAATCTACTGTTCACTTATTAACTGTTAAGAGGACATTTTCCATGGTAAAAGATTAATTTTTTACATATCCAGATATCTCCCTCTTGCAAATTTTTTTTTTTTTGGCTTATTAAACAAGGTCTTCTTTCACTCAAGAGTGCACATTGGACATTGCATGTAAGTTATTTCTCCTTTTTATGCTTTGTATCATTTATATATCTGGAATTTTTTGGATATATATGATGTCACAAGGTATCCAATTCTATTTTTAAGGTCAATAATGTATTTTCAAGCCTTATTTATTAAGTAACTTATACAGTAACTTATATGCACTATCTTTTGAATCATTTCTTAAATTTTTATATAAATAATAACTAATTCTGAATTTCCTATTCTGTTTAACTGATATTTCTGTGTAACCTTACGCCAATGTGATTGTTATTGTTTAGAATATATTGGCTTTGTAATATGACGTGAGGTCCATTAAAGCAAGTTTCCCTCACTATTCTACCTTTTCATAAATTTTCTGTCTTGCATTAATTTTTATACACACTTAAAGAATATTGTATCCAATTAAAAGCAAGTCAGTTGGAATTTGAGATAGAATATCTTGGAGATATATATATTATTTTAGGAGATTTACATTTTAATAGATTGTCTTCTGATCCAAAATTTTACATTTTATTTGTTCAGACCTTATTATATGCCTTCAATGATATTGCATAGTTTTATTCTATGAAAACTCTATTATTCTTGTCAACTTTATTCCTAAGTATTTTGAAGTTGTTACCTGAGTGAATGTAACATTTTTTTCATTCCACTTCTAGATGCTTTGAATCAAGTTTTGTGCACTTGTTTTGTATACAGTCAATACAGTTTCTAGTTTATTCTTTTGAGTGTTTTTTTACTAGGATCTCTTCAATTTTCTAGGTGTATAATAATATCCAATTTTTAACCAGTTGTTGTCTTTTAACACTGTATTTGCAACATTCAAGACAATTTTACTATAGTTAGCCAATTCTATAGGCTCGTGCCTGTAATCCCAGCACTTTGGAAGGCCGAGACAGGCAGATCACAAGGTCAGGAGTTCAAAACCAGCCTGGCCAACAGAGTAAAACCCCGCCTCTAAAAAAATACCAAAAAAAATTAGCCAGGCATGGTGGTGGGTGCCTATAATCCCAGCTACTTGGGAGGCTGAGGCAGGAGAATCGCATAAACTCGGGAGGCAGAGGTTGCAGTGATCCGGGATTACGCCACTGCACTCCAGCTTGGGCAACAGAGCAAGACTCTGTCTCAGAGAGAGAGAGAGAGAGAGACAGATTGAAATAATTAAAAAGAATGAAGCAGAAATTCTTGGCCAGGCTCTGTGGCTCATGCCTGAATCCCAACACTTTGGGAGGCTGAGTCAGGCAGATCACAAGGTCAGGAGTTTAACACCAGAATGGCCAACACAGTGAAACCCTGCCTCTACTAAAAATACAAAAAATTACCCATCGTGGTGGTGGGTGCCTGTAGTCCCAGCTACTCAGGAGGCTGAGGCAGGAGAATCTCATAAACCTGGGAGGCAGAGGTGCAGTGAGCCAAGATCACGCCATTGCACTCTAACCCTGGGTAAGAGTGTGAGACTCAGACTCAAAAAAAAAAANAAAAAAAAAAAAAAAAAAAAAAAAAAAAAAAAAAAAAAAAAAAAAAAAAAAAAAAAAAAAAAAAAAAAAAAAAATTCTGGAGCTGACAAATGCAATTGATATATAGAAGAATGCATCATAGTTTTTAATAATAGAATTGAACAAGCAGAATTAATGAGCTTGAAGACAAGCGATTTAAAAATAAACAGAGGAAAAAAGGAAAAAAAGAAAACAATAGAGCATGCCTACAGGATCTAGAAGAGCCTCAAAAAAGGCAAATCTGAGTTACTGGGCTTAAGGATGAGGTAGAGAAAGAAGTAGAGGTAGAAAGTTTATTCAAAGGGATGGCAGAGAATTTCCCAAACTCAGAGAAAGACATCAATATTTAAATACAAGAAGGCTGTAGAACATTAAGCAGATTTAACCCAAATAATACCATCTCAGGACATTTAATAATCAAACTTTCAAAGATCAAAGACAAAGAAAGGATCCTAAAAGCAGCAAGAGAGAGATTTTAAAAAAGAAAACATACAATAGAGCTCTGATACATCTGTCAGCAGGCTTTTTAATAGAAACCTTACAGGCCGGGCAAGAGCAGCATGACATATTTACAGTGCTGAAGAAAAAAGCTTTTACCCTGGAATAGTATATCTAGTGAAAATATCCTTCAACCCTGAAGGAGAAGTAAAGACTTTCCCAGATAAGCAGAAGCTGAGGGACTTTATCAATAATGTCAGGCCTGTCCTACAAGAAATGCTGAAGAGAGCACTTCAATCAGAAAGAAAAGGACATTAATGAGAAATAAGAAATCATCTGAATGTGCAGAACTCACTGGTAACCAGAAGTACACAGGAAAACAAATATTATAATACTGTAACTGTGATGTGTAAACTACTCTAATCCTAAGTAGATAAACTAAATGATGAACAAATTAAAAGAATAACAACTTTTCAAGACATACACAGTACAATATGATATAAATAGAAACAACAAAAAATTTAAAAACGGGTACAGACATAAAGCATAAAGTTTTTATTAGTTTTCTTTTGCCAGTTTTTTTGTTTATACAAACACAGTTGAGTTGTCATCAACCTAAAATAATCAGAATAGCCCAATCCTAAGCAAAAAATACAAAACTGGAGGAATCACATTACCTGATCTCAAATTTCACTACAGAGCTTAGTAACCAAAACAGCATGGTATTGTCATTAAAACAGATACGTAGATCAGTGGAACAGAACAGAAAACCCAGAAACAAATCCACACACCTACAGTGCACTCATTTCCAACAAAGGTAATAAGAATATACACTGGGGAAAAGACAATCTCTTCCATAAATGGTGCTGAGAAAACTGAATATCTATATGCAGAAGAATGAAACTATACCCCTATCTCTTGACGTATGCAAAAATCAAATCATAATGGGTTAAAGGCTTAAAGCTAAGATCTCAAACTATGAAGCTACTATAAGGAAACATTGGGGAAATCTTCAGGACATTGGTCTGGGCAAAAATTTCTTGACTAATACCCTGTAAGCACAGGCAACCAAAGCAAAAATGGACAAATGCAATCATAAGTTAAAATGCTCTGCACAGCAAAGGAAATAATTAACTGCCACTGTGAAGAGATAATCCCCACAGAATGGGAGACAATATTTGCAAACTATCCATCTGACAAGGTATTAATAACCAGAATATATCAGGAGCGCAAACAACTCTATAGGAAAAAAAAAATTCCAATTTTTAAAAAATGGGCAAAAGATTTGAATAGACATTTCTTAAAATAAGACATACCAATGCCAAACAGATATATGAAAAGGTGCTCAACATCACGGATCATCAGAGAAATAAAAATCAAACAAATAAAAACTACAGTGAGATATTGTCTCACCCTAGTTAAAATGGCTTATATCAAAAGACAAGAAACAGAAAAAGCTGCAGAGGATGTGGAGAAAAAGGTAATACACTGTTGGTGAAAATAAATTAGTATAACCATTATGGAGAACAGTTTGGAGGCACATCAAAAAACTAAAAATAGAGCTATCATAAGATTCATCAATCCCAATGCTGGGTATATGCCCAAAAGAAAGGAAATCTGTATACAGAAGAAATATCTGCACTCCCATGTTGTTGCAGTACCGTTCACAGTAGCTAAGATTTGGAGGCAACCTAAGTGTTTATCAACACATGAATTGATAAAGAAAATATACTACATATACACAATGGAGTATTATTCAACCATAAAAAAGAGTGAGATCCTTTCATAGTTGGAACCAGAGATCATTATGTTAAGTGAAGTAAGCCAAGGACATAAAGGCAAACATCACATGTTCTCACTTATTTTTGGAATCAAAAATTCTAAACAAACAATTGAACTCATGGACACAGAGAGTGGAAGGATGGTTACCAAAGGATGCAAAGTGTAGTTGGGGAGATGGGGAAGGAAAGTGGAGATGGTTAATGGGTACAAAACAATAGAATAAATAAATAAGAACTAAATATTTGATAGCACAGCAAGGTGACTATAGTCAATAATAACTTAATTGTACATTTTTAAATAATGAAAAGAGTCTAATTGGATTGTTTGTAACACAAACGATAAATGCTTGAGGGAGTAGATACCCCATTCTCCATGATGTGATTATTACACATTGCATGCCTGTATCAAAGCATCTCATGTACTCCATAAATATATATACCTACTATGTACCCACAAAATTATAAAAAGTGTAATCAAATCAAGTCTTTAAATCCAATATTTGTTTACAGAAAGTGATAGAGAAAACAGCTAACACCACAAAAGAACTGATCAGAAAATCCAGAATGTACAATATTAGAATATCCTCTCCAGACAGCCAACACAGTTGGCCCAGTTTTTCCAGGAAACCAAGTGCGTGTGTGTGTGTGTGTGTGTGTGTGTGTACATGTGTTTTAAACAGAGAATTATTGGAGAATAAAAGCGACTTCGGACTGCAGCTGTCTTAGCCACACACTGAAATCACCTGAGTGTACAGTGATGGGTCTCCCACCAGGTTACTTAAGGGTGAATGTCTGCTGCTTAAACCTTGAAGGCCAGGTGGTAAGCCAAGGCCATGGTGCCTACCTGAGGAGCAGGTGTCCCTGAGAACCCAAACATCCCCAAAAGGATCTGAGAACCTACCAAGAGAAACAGCCCCATCACAGGCACACAGCAGGCAAAGAGCCAGAAAATTAGCTTAAAAGCAGCTTAGAGACAGGAGGAGGCACAGATCTCTGGAGCTGTTCTGCCGCTGTCCAGGAGTGCCCCATGTAAAGTCCTACTAAACTCATCTACTCACCAGGCTGGAATTGTTGCAGTCATTCTTTGGCCTCTCAGCTCCCTTCCAGTTTGGGAGAAGGCTTTTCTACACAATTTCAAGTTTTCCTCATCACAAGTGGAGTCGTGAACAGGATCCTAGATACCAAATGATGCACAAGAGAAGGGCATCTGCAGGGGAATACTGGGGTAACCAGAAACGTGTGTGGGGTGGAGTTGCCCTACTGCTTGAGCTTTGTGAACCATCACATGAGTACCAGGATGCTCAGAAAACATAGGCAAGGCCTGAGCACATATTGCAAGTAGCTAATATATTCAAAGTATGATAAGGAGACCAAACGTGCTGTTTCTGCAAAAAGGCTGGCTACTGAGGACTCATTAGAGCAGGAAAGGGAAAAAGCATAGGAATTCCTGCAGAAGTTCAAAGGCTTGCCAGCTCTGCTAGAAATCCAGCTTCTTATATATTATGGCTTATTCCTGTGCACATTTTAAAACTGATGGGCAAATTGAAAAGAAAACTTTAGAGCTTAAATTGTTAACCTGCAACTATAGAGTTAATGAGAGTCTTCTACAAATATTTCTCTTATTTCCTTTCCTGCCTGTTTTGTATCTGCTGTTATTAAGCTACTGGCGTTGGGATAAAACTTGCTATTTGTATTACTGCCAATTCAAGGTTACTTAGGGATTTGTCTGATATGATAAGCCTTCAGTTAGACTGATCAAGCAAAACATAGAGAAAATACAAATGTTTAAAATCAAAAAAGAGGAGACATTGCAATTCCTTTTAAACATAGATTAAATGACAAATTCCTAGAAAAACATAAAATACTAAAACTGGAAAAATAGATAATCTGAATAGTCTTTTAACAAGTAAAGTGATTTAAATACTAATATGTACTTTATAAATTCATAGATCAATTTTATAGATCAACTGGTAGTTCAGAAATAAATCAACATATCAATTGATTTTGACAAGGGTGCCAAGACCATTCAATGGGGAAAAACCGTCTTTTCAGCAAATGATTCTGGGACAACCAGATAACCACAGGCAAAAAAAGGAAGTTGGATCACTACCTCACACTATATGTAAAAAATTAACTCACATGATTATAGACTTAAATATAAAATCTAGAGCTATAAAATTCGTAGAAGAAAACATAGACATAAATCTTGATGATCTAGGATTCAGCAATTTTAGTTATGCTACCAGAAGCAAAAGTGGCAAAAAAAAAAAAAAATGGATTTTATCAAAATTGTAAATCTTTATGCTTCTAAAGACACCCACAAAATGTGAAATGACCGTTCATATAATGAGAGAAAATATTTCCATATCTTATATACATATTAAAAGACTTGTACCCAGAGTATATACAAAACAAATATAACTTGTTAATAAAAAGATAAATACCCCAATGAAAATATCAGAAAAGGATATAAACAGACATTTTATCCTAAAAAGATATAAAATGGTGATAAGTATGTGAGAAGATGCTCTATATAATCACTCAGGGAAATATAAATCAAAACTATGAGATACACTCTCAAAGATGGCTATAATTAAAAAGAGAAAATAAATCAGAGAAGATATGGAGAAATTGTAACTCTTATAAAATGCTGTTAGTAGTGTAAATAATGCCCCCATTTTGAAAAAAACATTTGGCATTTCCTCAAAAGGTTAAATATTGGTTTGTCATATGACTTAGCAATTTCACTCCTAGATATATACACAAGGTGAATAAAATATATGTCCACACAGTAGCATGTACGTGAATGTTTATAGCAGCATTATGCCTAATAATAAAAAGAGTGGAAAACACAAATGTTAATCAACTGGATAAACAACATGTGGTATATTCATACAATGGAACATTACTTAGCCATAAAGAGTAATGAAATACTGATCCATTCTACAACATAATGGAACCTTGAAAACATTATGCTTAGTAAAAAAGGCAGTCACAAAAGGCCGCATATTGTATTAATTCATTAATGTCAAATATCAGAATAGGCAAATCCATAGAGACAGAAAGTGGATGAGTAGCTGGCAGAAGGTGGAGGGTTGAAGAAATGGGGAATTATTTCTCATGAGTATGGGATGCCTTTGAAGATAATGAAAATGTTTTAAAATTGTGGAGTGGTCACAAGTCTATACTTAAAAAGGTCACTAACTTGTATACTTTAAAGAGGTGGTTTTATGGTATGTAAATTATATCTCATTAAAGTTGTTATAAAAATAGTCATTGTATTTTCTCTTCTCTACAGATTTCCCTTAATAAAGGGGAAAAAAAACCTCTGCTTCACAAGAAAAGTAAAAGAAGATGAGTTTTACCAGACTGCTTTCTGTACACCTGAATGATGGACACTTCATGCCTATGCTGGGGTTTGGCACCTCTGCCCCTAGGAAGGTAACCATAATGGTATTGGCAATGGAGTAGTAGGTGGCTCCTGATCAGAATCAGTCACTATGTGAAATTCAGGTGGCCCTTGCTTTTCTCATTTGTAACACACTTATCACCAAGTTAGGTTACTTTGTACATTAAGTCAGGGCTTTTCATGTTTTAGTAGATATGTAAACACTTGAGGATCTTGTTAAAAATATAGATTTAGAGGCCTTATCCCTGAAGGTTCTGATTGAGTAGATCTTGAATGAGGCTCTAAAATTTACATTTATAATAAGCTTCCAACTGATTCAGATGCTGCTTGTCCAAAACTATGCTTGGAGTGGCACTCCATCAAGAGAGATGGAAGTATGCATGCAACTGTTCGGAATACAGGGGTGAGTAAGTCTGTTGCTGTTACTCTGGCTTCTGTCCAGTTGTAGCCATTTCATAGTAGAAGAAACAAAATCCTATTGACATGATTACCATGTGCCAGAAACTTCACAGCAAACTTGTTTGTGAGAAAATTGTGTTGTAATTTTTAATACCCAAGTCCCCCTGTTCACCACTAATAAGAATATTGAGAGAAAGTTCTAGGGCATAGGAACTTGGGAAAAGAGAGACAGGCTTAGAGGCAGCTGTGTGGTCTAGGTGGCCACAGTCTCTGAGAGGCCAAGTTGGTAAGATGATGCCATGAAGACTCACATGGTACTTGAAAAATTTCCTTCTCCTTGGCTCTGTGCATGTTTGTGGATCAAGCACTGCAAACTTGCAAGGGCACACCTCAGTGGCTGTTGGTGAAAAACATTATAATTATTTAAGAAAAGTTGTAGGATTGTTTCCCAACACAAGAGAAATGATGTTTACCATTGAGGACTGCAAAGAAGACTGTCATGAAGTATTGCTTTTGCCATTCCTTGGCTCTTTAACCTGGGGATACTTAAAAAAATCTTCACAGACTCAGTTGACTCAACAGTAGTTAGAAATGAAACAACTATACCCATGAGGCATTTTACTTACTAAGTGAGGTATAAAGAGTTCTAATATAAACAGAAAAATTATGGATGACTTCAAGAGTCCAGGCTGGTGGGCCAGAAGAATAATGGATGCCTAAGAAAAATAAGAAGCATGTGAAGGAGAAAGTGTTGCTTAAGAACCGGCATAGCAGCCAAAAGAAGAAATAATTATGAGATTTTTTTGAGTGAAAAAATAGTTTTACTTTTCAAATAATTATTTTATTTTAAAAATCAAAAAAATGATTTAAAAATATTTTTAAATAGCTTATTTTCCTTTAAAATAATTTTTAAAACTGTATCTATTTTTGTTCTTCCTCAAATGTTCTTTGTTTTCCAAGTTAAAATAGGTAAATCAACATTTTATTGTGTCTAAAGTTGTATCTTTATGTTGATAATTATTAGCATTGAATTATTGGATCAAAACCAATTTTATAATCTCTTATAGAGCAAATTAAGTTAGGAATGTAAATCTATAGATTGTGCAAATCTATAGATCATATATATACTATAAATACATAGATAGAAGTGTAAAGTCTGTGATGTGCTGAGCCTAGCTCATGAGGACTCAAAAGAGTATATTGTGAGCATCTTTGCCCATTTTGGCAAGCTTGAACTTAGCCATGGTGGAAGAGTATTTACACTATAGAAATTGGCAAATACTACAAACCAGGACTTCTTCAGAGTTAGTTGTTAAACATTTACCACTGATTGTTATTCAACATTTAGCTTTGCCACCTCTAGCTCTTAGCCCTTAGTGGAGGGGGCGGGGACATTCTTTTGAATACCTCTTTAGAGAATTGATCATCTGTTTCTGAGCCAAACAGGTCTTTATCTCTTTATGCTCCTCCAGGTTGCCATGAGTAATGTAGAAGAAGCCGTCCAGGTGGCAATAGATGTAGGCTACCGCCATATTGACTCAGCTTATTTGTACCTGAATGAAGAAGCCATTGGGCAGGCCATCAGGAAGAAGATTGCCAATGGCACTGTGAAAAGAAAAGATATATTCTATACCACAAAGGTGTTAAGTACCGCATCTGTATCTGTGGGAAGTCACTCTAGGCTGTAGAGCTCCTTGTCAAATTGCTCTTTATTGGTTTAATCTTCATCTCCTCAGACTTGCACCATGAGAAGTCTGGTTAGGAACGTGGATTCTGTAATCAGACTTTTATATTTGAATTCAGGCTCTGACATTTAATAAATGTGTGACCTTCTCTAGTCTATAGCAAGTGTAAAAATAAGTAAATAAATATGTGCAACCTCCGACAAACTACGAAAACACTATCCTTCAGTTTCCCAAGTTGTAAAATTAAGACAATATTATTTATCTCACAGAATTTTTATGAGTGTTACATTTTAAAAATACATGTAAAGCTTGCTGAAAAGTATTTGGTACCTTTCAGATGTTCAAAAATGCTGTTATTATTATCATAATTTTTTAACTCAGAAATGATTTGGCTCTTCCTACTCTACTATAGTCAAGTTTTGACAAAGTGACTTAATCTGTCTTAGCTAAAGTATGAGGTAATGTGATTTAGTCAGAAAGTGCAGGCTTTGGAAACAGATGTACTAGGATCAAATTTTAGTTCTTGAATATTCCATTTGACTTTGTGAAATTTCTTAACCAAAAAACAAAACAAGTTTTTTAGCCTCTCTAAGTCTTCATCCTGGCATCTCAACATATTTTGTGGTCAATAAATGTTTATTTCTCTGAAGATTAAGTTAATGTTTATAAATGTACTTACATATTTCTTTTTAAACTCTTGAGCCATTTTCTTCTTTTAATAATACTCTTCATATTCACTGACATCATATCTGAAACAAAAAAACTTAGGTATTTAAGTCAGGTAGGAAAAGGAACACCAAAGAAATTTTAACGCTAGTGTTCATTGAACTGACTACTGCTAGAAAAACAAAGAACAAATAAACAAAACATTTAAACGTGAGGGGAAGAAGTCCACAGAGATAGAACATAGGCCCATGCAGGTCAATCCCATGCAAGCTTGTAATAAAAGCATTTCTTCCAGCCCAGCATGTAACCTGTAACTGCCTTTAGCTGTGCAGTAGCTACAGCACCAGGCTTCTCAGTCTCATCTTTTAATTCTCCTTTCGTACAAAAGATTGGTTTCTTTAGCTTTAGTCATTTTGATGATTTTTTTCCCCTAGATTGTTGATTCTTAGATTGAGGTAACTGAAGTACCCAAAAAAGATATCCCCTATGGGTCTAACTATCTTTGGGAAACCTAACCATTTAATACAGTCAAACCAGAGCCTGTGGAATCACCATCACTTGGGGTTCCAGTCTGGCAGGCAATTTCCCAGTCTACTCTCCAGATATTGTGATTTATTATGTTAGGAGTAGAATCTAGGAATATGTTTGTACAAGCAAATCAGATTATTCTTTTACATTCTAAAGTTTGAGAATCTGATGAAACTGGTACTTTTTTCTCTACATGTATCATCTTCATTCCATATGAAAATCTGCTATGATGATTAAGAGCTTAGCGTTGACTGGGAATAACTTGTCACTTCTCTAAGAGCATTTGGCTGCTGATGTTTATTTGCCATTTAATTAAGCTCTCTTGAAGACTTTTGAAGAAGTACTCTCACACAACTTCTCTTTCAACCATTGCAGCTGTGGGGCACCTTTTCCCGCCCAGAATTGGTCCAAAGAGGCCTTGAACTGTCACTGCAGAAACTTCAGCTGAGCTACGTGAATCTTTACCTTATTCATTACCCGGTATCTCTGCAGGTTAGCATAAGTTGTTTTACTTTGGTGATCAACATAAATACTAGTCACTGAATGCAAGAGAGGCAACAGTTTCTGAGGATGAGATGATACTTTTAAAATTCTCTCTCATGCTTTTTATTTTTTTTTTTTCTGAAATTCTTCTAAACTCAGTTCACAACTCTAGCCCCAGAGTGACAGAAGTTCAGTGGTGTGAACAGCTTTGCCTCAGTCTTGCGGATGTACTGCCAATATTTTCAAGTTCTTATCCCCTGGAGTCTCAAACCCACATGGCTGACAGTGGAATTCAGTTGCAGAACAGGAGGTTCAATGAGGACAAGACTCAGCTTTGAATGCTGACAAGTCACTGGCAAGAGAGAGCTCTTTGCAAGGGTCCAGGACCAGGGAGCCTGCTGAGTATCACACTACCCTAGAGTCTGCCCAGGATAGGATCCTAAGTGCCTCAGCTTAGCCTTGACACAGACAATATTGATTAAATTTGTAACGCTCAAAAGCATTTCTAGGACGCATATTTCCTACATGTGCTGCCTCTGCCATTAGCATAATTTTACAAATTTATTCAAGAATAAGGATGGAGGGCTCCATGAGTCTCAAGGTTTATAGGCCCTAAGGCTGGCTGAGACCAGGCAGAGCTTTGTGCAAACTCTCCTTCTTTCCTGTGTTCCAGCCTGGAAAGGAGTTTATCCCAATGGACTCACAGGGAAAGATCATTTTTGACACAGTGGATCTCTGCAGCACATGGGAGGTGAGTGCAGCTCCAGTGAGCCCATCTCTGCACCTTGGGGGAGACAGAAAAAATAGACAAGGAATTCGGGAAATGGGGCCTGTTCTAATATGCCCAATGTTCAGACTCGAGAGAGCCCTCGATGTCTCTCTGCCTCTGTTTTCACATTTCATTAACTTACTCATCCAGCAAGTATGTATTGAGTGCCTACAGTGTATCAAGTTCTATTCTGCGTACCCAGAGAACATCAGTGAACAGAACCAGGGTGTTGGTCCATGCATGGGGAGGTGCTGTGGTAAGTGGGGGTGAGAAATAAAGCTGTGTGCTGGAGTCGGTTTGGGGCACAGACCTGCAATGATAAACAGAGTGGCAGGGTAGGCGTCTTTGAAAGAGTGACATTAGAGCGAAGACTTGTAGCAGACGCAGGAATTGATTGCTTGGATATCTGGGGAAAGAGTGATACAGGCAGAAAGAGAGACAAGGTAGTGCTTTGCTTTTGTTTTTGTCTTTTTAGATAGAGCTTTGCTCTGGCAACCAGGCAGGAGTACAATGGCAAGTTCTTGGCTCACTACAACCTTTGCCTCCTGGGTTCAACCGATTCTCCTGCCTCAGCCTCCTGAGTAGCTGGGGTTACAGGCATGCACCACCATGCCTGGCTAATTTTTGTATTTTTAGTAGAGACTGGGTTTCACAACATTGGCCAGGCTGGTTTCAAAGCCCTGACCTCAGGAGATCCTCCTGCCTCAGCCTCCCAAAGTGCTAGGGTTACAGGAGGGAGCCACCGCACTGGGCCACAGCAATGTTTTTAAGAGGGGAGAGATACTAGTGTGTCCAAGAACAGCAAGGGGACATGTGAGACTGGACATTGTGAGTGAGTGGACAGTGCAGGGAATTAGGTCAGAAAGCAGAAGCCGGCAGTCCCACGGGTGGAAAACCTGCCTCTCAGGCCACACCTGCTGCACTTCCTGTTCTCTTGGCACTTGGTACTGGTTTTGCCGTTGCTCCATCAAACTCTTCTAGGTATTCACTAAAGACCATGCTAGTTCCCTTAACTCTGTCCTGGCTACCTACTCGCATTGTTTTCATTCCATCTTCTTGCCCGTTTATTTTACTTATTTACTTTTCGTTTTTCTTTTACTCGGTCCATTCGTGCCTTATTGATCGACATCTGCACTTTGCAAGGCTGTGACTCTCACACTGTCTCATACTCAATCTTCGCCTACCTCTAATGTGCAGACATTTATTATTTGCCTCTAGCTGGCTATATAGATTACTCCTCACAACACCTTCCTCTCCAGGCCATGGAGAAGTGTAAGAACACAGGATTGGCCAAGTCCATCGGGGTGTCCAACTTCAACCGCAGGCAGCTGGAGATGATCCTCAACAAGCCAGGGCTCAAGTACAAGCCCGTCTGCAACCAGGTGAGCGCCAGCCACCTGCCCCACCAACTGCTTCCTTTGCTCTTTGGCTTCCTCTATTCTCAATTTGACAAAGCTACTGATGACATGCTTCTCCACATGTATTTTACCTTTCAACATCAGATGCTTCAAGGGAAGAGAACACACTTTGAATTGTTGAAAAGAGTGCATGACGCCATGTCACCTTATCAAAAAATAATCTAAGGTTTTTAAAAAAATATGAAGAGTATAATCTACCAGGTGCTATCATGGTTGGTTCTAGAAGTTAGAACTAGTGAATGACTGACAACAACTTCTTATTTTTTCTTTTTTTCTCTTTTCTTTTGAGATGGGGTTTCATTGTTGTTTCCTAGGCTGGAGTGGAATGGCACAATCTCAGCTCACTGCAGTGTCCGCCTCCCAGGTTCAAGCGATTCTCCTGCCTCAGCATCCCATGTAGCTGTGATTACAGGTAGTCACCACCACGCTTGGCTAATTTTTTATACATTTAGCACAGACAGGTTTTCACCATGTTGGCCAGGCTGGTCTCAAACTCCTGACCTCAGGTGATCCACTCGCCTTGGCCTCCCAAAGTGCTGAGATTACAGCATGAGCCACCATTCCCAGCTGACAACCACTTTTTTTTTTAACAGAAAAGATCAGCAAATTTGGAAAATACTTTCATATCAATTTGTATGTAAAAGAAAATGGATGATTCACTTTTATGTATGCCAACTCCTTTAAGGGCTGTGTTGTGAGATAACCACTGAGCCTCTCCGTGGTACAAAATCCCTCCCAAACTTATGAAAAGCAACTGTTTGGATTCAGAGTAGGCTTTTTAAAAGAGTCCTGTTGCATAACAATGAGAATGCACTGAATGTCCCTAAAGTAGGCACTTCAAAATCATTAAAATGGTAAAATTTAAGCATGAGATTGTCATAATCAGTTGATTTAAGAAAACATGGTAAAAGTTACATTATGGATATTTTACCACAATACAAAATATAAAAATGTTATTAAAGTCTAGTCAATAAGATAAGCCCACTTGAATGGGCAACACATAACCTGCAGTATCCTGAAGGATTGTGAGGCAAGTCACATGACTGTAGGAAGATCTGGCAATCCATCGGTGCTGAGGAAGGCTCACACTTCAACCAGGTGGCCGCATCTCCATTTAAACATCTGACATGCAGACTAAGTGAGGATGATCATCAATTTATAATTGGCTGTTAGTAAATCTTCATTTATTTCATTTTTTTTTTGAAGAAAAAAACAAATAGGAGTTCTAAAAAGCTTCTTTTGTGACGCTTGGGAATTTTACCTCCACTTGCACATCATCAATTTAGAGAAAGAAAAAAAAATGGTTTTGAGTTCAGTAGTTCATGAAGACCCAGAGGAGAATCTGGACATTACCTTGAACTCTAAAGGGTGAAAAGAATTTGGCTAAGTGAAGGCTGATTGGCTGGGAGGGACTTTACATGGCCTTGAAATCTCGAGCAAAAGTACAACTGGTTAATTATGTGCAGCAAACTGATCATAGTGAGAAATTCACTCAGGTGAGGCTTTACAGGGTCCAGGTGGGTTTTAAGCCCTGAATCTAATGAGCTACCCTTCCTTACTTTTTAGTGTTATGACTAAGCAAACACACATGCAGCAATTCCATAGAAGGTTGATGTGTACTGATGATTAAGCCAATGCAGGGCCTTTCCTGCAGGCTGGGTTGGAGAACACAGTTCAAGTGAGCCTTAAATGAGGTCTCTTGCTTTTCTTTGGATCTGTGTCCATTCCTCTTATCAAATCACTGGAGTCAGGGAACAAACAGTAAGAAAAGCATGCAGCCAAAAGTTCATTTGCCAAACTCTTGGATTCCGGGCTGGTGGATCACAAGCTGAAAAGTCATTACTCATATCCTCAAATTATGTAAACAATTCATCAGATGGAAAACTAGCAATTCGACTCAATAGAGAATTGATGTCACAAGGCAAAATGCTGCCCCCAGTTCTGGAGAGACAGGCTGATAGAGACACCATCAGTGTTCCACAGCTGAGGCTAGTGCTGAGTAGGAAAACCTACACTGTTGTTACTGAATTGCTGGGAGCTCCATGTGGACAAGTCTGAAAGAGAATACTCCAGGGACACCCAGTCTTAGGGAGGCCTCCACACTTTTGTAAGTTGTACCTCTACTGTCTACCAAGTTTTTGCAGTGAATACCAGAGACAATGTTTTGGTACAAGCCCAGAGTAGCCATGTTTTCCTAAAAGGGCCTGCCCTCAGCAGAAGATACTTTACTAGAGCCTATGCCTGAAGTTTTACTTGAATCTAACCTAAGGAAAAAGAAATATACTCAATTCCAACTGAAAGAATCAACAAAATCTCCTGGAACTCACAAGTGAATATAAAAAGGTTGGTGAATATAAAAAGGTTGTAGTACATGAAGTTAATATACAAAAATCAATTGCTTTTCTATATGTCAGCAATGAAAAAGTGGAGTTTAGAGTTAAAAACACTATGCCATTTACATTAACTTCATACAAATAAACATTTCGGTATAAATCTAATGAAGTGGGCTGGGTGCGGTAACTCATGCCTGTAATCCTCGCACTTGGGGAGGCTGAGGCGGGCAGACCCCCTGAGGTCAGGAATTCAAGACCAGCCTGGCCAACAAGGTGAAACTGTGTCTCTACTAAAACTACAAAAATTAGCTGGGTATAGTGATACGTAACTGTAATCCCAGAAACTTGGGAGGCTAAGGCAGGAGAATCTCTTGAACCCAGGAGGCAGAGGTTGCAGTGAGCCAAGATTATGCCACTGCACTACAGCCTGGGCAACAGAACAAGACTCTGTCTCAAAAAAACAAAACAAAACAAAATATGGGTAAGATCTATACAATCCCAATAAAATTACCAGTAAGTTATTTTTGTGAATACCAATGAACTCATCTTAAAGTTCACACTGAAAAGTAAGAAACAACGAATAGCTGACACAATACTGAAGAAGAAAGTCATATAACTAAAACTACCCATCTTTGAGAGATACTATAAAGTACAGTAATCATGACAATATGGTATTGGCGAAAGAATAGACAAATAGATCAATGGAATAGAACAGAGAGAGCCCAGAAATAGACCCACACAGATACAGTCATCTGATCTTGACAAAAGAGCAAAGGGAATTTAGTGGAGAAAATAATCTTGACAAATGGTGCTGGAAAAACTGTACATCCATATTCAAAAATTTTTAAAAAGATTTAGACACAGACTTAACATCCTTCATGAAAATTAACTCAAAATGGATCACAGACCTAAATGTAAAATAGAAAACTATAAAACTCCTAGAAGGTATAAAACAAACTAGATAACCTTGGGTATGGTGATGACTTTTTAGATATGTTACCAAGGGCATGATCCATGAAAGAAAGAATGAATAAGCTGGATTTCATTAACGTTAGAATATTCTGCTTTGTGAAAGACACTGTCAAGAAAATGAGAATACAAATCCCTGATTGGAGAAAATATTTGCAAAACATATATCTGATATAAAATTGATTTCCAGATTACACAAAGAAATCTTAAGACTCAAAAATAAGAAACCATAAACAACCATAAACAACCAAATGTAGAAATGAGCAAAAGATCTGAACAGTTTGACACAGATATATAGATGGCAAATAATCCAATAAAGTTGCTCAACATCATATATCACTAGACAATCATAAATTAAAAAGATATTACTGCATACCTGTTAGAATGGGCAAACTTCAAAACACTGACAACACCAACTGCTGCAGAGAATATAGAGAAACTGAAACTCTTCTTAATTGCTGGTGGAAATTATGTAGATTATTTCTTTTTGGTCACTTTGCAAGCGAGGGATCCCCAGCTAGTGATGCCCCACCAGGGCCTCACTCGACCACGCTGGTGAACCACAGCTGTGTGATAACTTGTACCTGAGTTTGGTGATTCTTGAGCTCTTGTACTACATCCAAGATGAATGAGGAAATGCTGGGCATTGAAGGGAGAGGAGGGGGGAGAAGAATTTTATTGAGTGATGAAAATGGCTTTAGCAGAGAGGGGATGCAGGGTTGGTCCCCATACCCAAAGGCAAGAAAGTCCCCCCATGTGGCTGGGTCTGGAGCCTTTTATGGACTTAGAATGGGGAGTGCATGCTGATTGGTTTGTGAATGTGCAAAAAAGGTTAAAGTGAAGACACCACTCAAAAGTGTGCATGACAGTGCAGAAAACCAATTAGGAAAGGGTAGGTATATGTAAAATAGGTGAAGGGTGGGGATGAACCAGAGGAAGCTGTGACAAACAGGAAGACAGGTGCTTAATCTTGTCCAAGGATTTAACTTGTAGTTTGGATTTCAGGCTATAAACTGTCCTGGGCTTGGAGGTGGGGTGTCACTGGGGACTCACCCCTATCTGCCTAGGCATTTGGCTATATCCTGCCATTCTCAAAAGTACAAAATGATACAGCCACTTTGGAAGACATTTTGGCAGTTTCTTACAAAACTATACATACTCTCACCACATAATCCACCGTCAGCAGTCATGCTTTCTGGCATTTACCTAAATAAGTTGAAAACATATCCAGACAAAAGCTTGCTCATAGACACTTATAGCATATATATTCATCATTGCCAAAACTTTGAAGCAACCAAGCTGTCACCATGGTTCATGAGCAAGAACCAAAGATGTCACCATGGTTTTCAGTCTGGGAGACTGAAATTCTCTTTTGGCCTTGTACACAACCTGCCCCCTAAGAGCACTGAGTTAATTATTTAATCAATAGTGCCATTGATTAAATGGCACTGTAATCCCAAGTGGGCTGTAATCCCAAGTGAAGCCCTTGGGAGCTTCATGGGTACAGCTGTGGATGACCATCATGGCTTGGCCAGTGTTGCTGGGATTCTGAAAGATATTTGATACCATCCAATGCAGCACTGCATGTCCCTAGTAAACTTGGTGTTGGTGGTTCCGTAACCTAACTCTCCTGCTTGGCATGCTGCAGGTGGAATGTCACCCTTACCTCAACCAGAGCAAACTCCTGGAGTACTGTAAGTCCAAGGACATTGTCATGACTGGATATGCTGCCTTGGGGTCTGACCCAGGCAAGGAATGGTAATAATCTCGATAAAGTTATTTTGTTGTGGTTTTTGTTTTGTTTTGTTTTGTTTGTTTGTTTGTTTGTTTAGATGGGGAATCTCACTCTGTCACCCAGGCGGGAGTGCAATGGCACAATCATGGCTCGTTGCAGGCTTGACCATCCAGGCTCAAGTCAGAATCTTCCCTCCTAGACTCCCTGAGTAGCTGGGACCACAGGCGTGCACCACCATGCTTGGCTAATTGTTTATTTTCATTTTTGTCGAGACAGGGTTTCGCCATATTACTCAGGCTAGTCTTGAACTCCTGGGCTCAAGTGATCCTCCCACCTTGGCCTCCAAAAGTGCTGGGATTAGAGGTGGAAGCCACCACTTCTGGCCCACAAAGTTATTTTATTCATAGATACTGTACCTTCTGAAGTAATCTCTCAACTATCTGAAGAAACTAAAAATAGACAGCAGGAATAAATTCACTTGTAAACCTTTTACCTAACCCAGACCTCCATTATAAGAACTCAGTAGAACTGCCATCTTCCATTCATTTGTCCTTCTTTTTTGGATGTAACGAAAGAAGCAGAACAGATATTGAGACAGCCAGAAGATAATGAGAAAGGTTGTAGGAGGTTAGCACCCCTGACCAAAATGAGCAGCCCCCAAGTAAAATGGATATTCAGCCTCAGACTTACAGCATCCCTGCCTCTCCTCTAAGGGTGAAAACAGACAACCCAGTTCTCCTGGAGGATCCAGTACTCAATGCCATTGCTGAAAAGCACAGGCGAACTCCAGCCCAGGTTGCCTTGCGCTACCAGCTGCAGCGGGGGGTGGTGGTCCTGGCCAAGAGCTTCACTGAGAAGAGAATCAAAAAGAACTTCCAGGTACAGGACAGGGTGGTGGCAGCAGAAAACTGACAGAGCCACATCATTTCCCCATGGCATGTGGGTTTTTGCGAAGCTCTCAAGGTGTATTTGGGCAAAGCTTATCCCCTTCTACATACTATGCATAAAGCACCATATTTAATTGCTTTGTCCCCCAGTGCTACAAGGGAGAATGGGATGGTTGGAAAGAACACTAAAGACAGGGTTAGAAGCAAGTCCTAATCCTGGGTTTTCCCCTGCAGTATGGTGCTGGGTAAGTCATCCCTTGATTTCTATGGCTGTAAAATAAAGGGATTAGATCATGTGAGGTTCAGGCTTAATTTTTCTAGGATTTCTTTGCTGCAATGACAGCTCCCCAAGAAAAGTCTCTGAGGAAGGATTAACAATGCCAATCTCAACTTTATAAATGGACAAATTCCTATGACATGCCACTGAATGAATCATTTGTCCATGACAACTCACTCATAAATCCTATACAAATTCCTACATGGAGGTAATGAGGTAATCCTACATGGATTTTGTGTGTTTGTGGAGAGGGGAGAAGAGGAATGGCAATTGCCTCAAGGAAATTAAATTGATCTTTTCACATTTCTGACAGATTTGTGACTTCCAGCTCACACCAGAGGACATGAAAACCATAGATGGCCTGAACAAGAATATGAGCTATTTTGAAAATGTAAGTAGCTTGTTTTGTTGTCAACACTAGGGAGCAGGACAGTGGGGGGAATTCAGCTGATTTCAATCCATAGAGGGCAGCGTCTGTTGCTTAGGAAAGCTTTTGGAAAACATTTTTTCTTCCAACTTCAGATCAGAGATATTTTGTTCCAAGGCTCAGGGCTCTGCCCAGACAAGAGTGTAAGCAGGCCGGGCACGGTGGCTCACGCCTGTAATCCCAGCACTTTGGGAGGCCGAGGCGGGTGGATCATGAGGTCAAGAGATCGAGACCATCCTGGTCAAAATGGTGAAACCCCGTCTCTACTAAAAATACGAAAAATTAGCTGGGCATGGTGGCGCGTGCCTGTAATCCCAGCTACTCAGGAGGCTGAGGCAGGAGAATTGCCTGAACCCAGGAGGCGGAGGTTGCGGTGAGCCGAGATCGTGCCATTGCACTCCAGCCTGGGTAACAAGAGCGAAACTCCGACTCAAAAAAAAAAAAAAAAAAGAGTGTAAGCAGAACTCAACATAGACTGAAGCTCCCTGTTGAAGACAGGGCTCTCCTGGTTCCCCACTGCCTCTGTGTGTCCCTCATCACTAGGCTTCCCTCCAATCTATATCCTAAGAATTCCATGGTTTCTATCTCTAACCCAGACCTTTTTCCTGGTCTCTAGTATCCCACTGATTTTCTATTAAATTAAAATCCCCTGGAGATATTCCCTACAGATAGTTCTACTTATTCTTACAGTTTAAACTTAATACACTTAAAATTGAAGTCTTCGAAGTTCTCTCTCTATACTCATCATGGTAATACTACAAAGACCACTATTATGGCACAAACCTCACCCCCTATGTCTAAATAACCACCTCGTCCTGTTGATTCTATATTTCAACATTTCTCATGCTTCCCTAATATTCATCACAAAGCCCACCCTCTCTCATTCAGGTTTTGAACCTGAATTGGCTGTCTTGCAGGGCTGGCCACAGGGCTGGATCTTCAGCTGTGGTTTCCAAACAATGTTCAGAACTTTGCTCAGGTCTGGGGGTTCTCAGTAGTAAAGAGTAAGTAGGTTCCAAAAATTAAGAAGAAAAAAGGGAAGAGGCTGAGTATCAAGCAAATGGAGGTGATAATGAAAATCCAGTGGCAGGAAAAAATTTTTTTCTAAAGATAGGCTTTTAATGACCCTTCAAACTTTTAGATTCTATGATTCTCAGAAGACTGTAGAGACAAATCTGGAAGTTATTTTTTTCTCTTTGGTGGCATTTAGTACATATATGTATGTAAACATCTCACAACACAGGAAGACCAACCAATCCAGTAGCTCTTGGGCTGACTCCCATCCTCTGCTGCCCAGTAAGTCTGGCCACGAGCACCTTAGCTCCCTTGAAGTTATCATAGTCTTTGTCACTGTTAGTTCAGTCACGACAGGAGCCTAAAATTCCTGGTTCGCAAATAGCTCTGTGTACACCACCTTAACACTTTTTCACTGCCCTTCCTGAAAGTCCTACTGAACCATTTTATCCTTGATGTCTTCTGTAAATGTTCCTTTCATCTTTTCCCAATAGCTGAAACCCTATTCCTCCTAGTAGCACTGATTCCCATCAGCTCTCTCCAGTTGGGGTTGTTATCCTTCCCAAGACCTTAGCAGTGCTAAGTCTGACTATTGAGTTGGAATCATCTTCCGAAAAGCATTCAGCTCTGCGCTTTGTGTTATCAGACTAACCCACCACTACCACTGTCCTTTGTAGTCATCAGGGCTGCGTTCCCAGGTCTTCTGTCATCCACCAAAGATTTTAGTTCCTAGTTTTCACTCCATCCAGCAGTAGAACTGTCATAATTTCTTACAATTTCAACGCTACACAGATAATCCTTGTAATAGTCTGATCTTTCAGTTTTGTGACTTTCCTCTTTCAATGTGTTTATCCTTCAGTCTCACTCAGCCTGTCAACATAGTAGTCTCATCCTAGACATTGTCATTACAAGTTACTATAACCATGACTGGATGTCAGTTTTAAATTCTTACACTACAGTCATCACCTCCTACATTTCCAGCTCCTTTTCTACATGATGAACTTCAGTAATCCTTTGATTACTGCATGACCTACAATTCACTGACCCTACCACCTTTTCACTGTAACTTGACCCTCTAATGTACCCTCTGTCCTTTTTTACCTGCTTAAATTTCGGGGTCAGTCAATATATAAACATGCTTGCAGATATCCTCAACCCTTGCCATTTCTTCTAATGTTATTTGCTGGTTTCTTCTCATTAACTTGACTGCTCAGTTTTGGAGTGACTTGGAGCTCAACCTAGACCTCTTCTCTTTTCTCTACCTACTTTTACATCATTGTTGATTTCATCTATTCTCATGCTTTAAATATCATCTAAATATAGACCCGCCAAATTATATTCAGCCCAGGTCAGAGCTCTGGACCAAGGTTTATATATCTATACACCTCTATCTGGATATCTATTATGTATCTCCAAATTATCATGTCTGTAATTGGGCTGATAATGGTATCTGCAGTTTCTTCCCCAATATACACAAACACACACACACACACACACACACACACACACCCCATGCTCATACCAAAGTTTTTCTGATAAAGTAACTGGTTCCTGGTGGCCTCCCTTTCCTGTACTTCAGCTCCAGGCATAGTAGCCACAGTGAACAGGTTAAAAAGAGTGTAAACCAGAAGTCCTCAATATTTGGGAGCCTGCCATCTCACTGAGAATTAAGAGCAAATTCATTACAAAGACCTAAAGGGCCAACAGGTACTCCCTTTCTTAACTTTGTATGTCCCTGTCCTACCATTCTCTCGATTCTTGACTCCAGTGCAGCCCCAGTGACCTCCTTGCTGTTCCTGACTGTATTAGTCTTTTTCACACTGCTGATAAAGATATACCCAACACTGGGAAATTTACAAAAGAAATAGTGGTTTAATGGACTTACAGTTCCAAGAGGCTGGGGAGGCCTCACAATCGTGGCAGAAGGCAAAGAGGAGCAGGTCATGTCTTACATGGATGGCAGCAAGCAAAAAGAGAGTCTGTGCAGAGAAACTCCTGTTGTTAAAACCATCAGATCTCATGAGACTCATTTGCTATCACAAGAACAGTGCAGGAAAGACCCACCCCCATAATTCACTCACCTCCCACTGGGTTCCTTCCACAACATGTGGGAATTGGGGGAGTTAGAATTCAAGATCAGATTTGGGTGGGGACACAGCCAAACCATAACAGTAGCATATGTCAGGCCTGTCTTAGGGCCTTTCCACTAGCCATTCTCTCTGCCTAGAAAGCTCTTCCCCATATAGAAGGATGGCTCACTCCTTTACATCCTTCAGGTATTCACTCATACATCACTCAATGATGGCTCCTCTGTCACTTACCTAAAAATTCAACTCATTTTTGTCCTTGACACATATCCCTAACTTACATACCATATATTTTACCAGTTTATTTAGCTTATTTTCTCTTTATCACATTAGAGTGTTAGATTCTAAGGGCAGGGTTTTTGTTTTGTTTTTGTTCTTTTGTTCTTAAACTACTCTCTCCCTGGGTACTTAATAAATATTGGTTAAATAAATAACATAATCAAATGATAAAGAGGGCAAGGGTAACGGAGAGTGAAGATACATTCAGGAACACCTGACAATAAATATCGGTAATATTAATCAACAATAAGTATTCAATGACTTGGCATTTTCTATGTCGAAAATTATTACTTTGTGTATAGAAAGAGTTTTTATCTCCCATGCTAAAATAGAAGCACCTGGTTGAAATGACTTCATCTTCTAAACACTGTGTCTGTGTCTAGGTAGAATATAGAATTCTCTCTCAAGAAAAGCCATAGATAAATTGTTTCTGAATGCCTGACATATATTGAACAGTGATAATTTTATCACCTTCCTCATTATCACCTTAAAATGTTTATTAACTTTACATATTAAATCAAACTGAGCATTGTTTTAAAAGACATAGAATTTATTTCTGCCCTCCTGGAGGTTCAAAATATAAAAACAAATAATTTATCTCCTTAAGCTGCAGAATAACATATTGAAAAAATGGAATGCCTCGGTATATTTGTGAATATGTGCCCATGTGTGTAGGTATATTTATTTTCCACAAAGTATTCACGACAGCATGATGCACTAGTATGTTATTATCATAAAACTAGTTGGGTTTGTACCTAACTCACAAAGAAAACTGTGTTAATTTTAGGCTCATACCAGTTTAACAGAAATCTGTCTTCATCGAACCCAGAAACAATGATTTGACTGAGACTCTCCCTTTACCTTTTAGCTTTTCTCATCACCTGGATTAACAATTTCTTGATGAATATTAAGAAAATTATCTGTGGTTGTTCCAGAGCTTATTGATTTTGATTGATGAATAGAGAACATTTCAAGGATGAGAAGTTTCTAGTATTCCCCATTGATTAGCCTGCTCAGTCACAAGTTGGCCTAAGACCCTGGATCAGAAAAGAAAAGTATCTAAGCCCAGTTTTCTCTTGATTCCCACCCCCACAACTGCCAAAATAAAGATGTATTTGAAACAATCTAACTGCTGCAGCTTTGGCATTTGCTTTTGTTTCTTTCCCATCTCACTGAGGTTAAGATGCTGACATCCCTGGAAGGGCTGATGGAAGGGGTGACCATAAGGGATGTGACTCTCTCAAAAAATGCTAATAACTTGGTATACCTTCAAATTTGCAAAATCTACTTTTTTACTTGTTTGTCCTTCTTGAGCATTTTTTTCTTTTCTGTGTATTATCCACACTATACAATTTTGTTAGATACTCTAAATGAATTTAACACTTAATACATAATACCCAAAATGTCCTGATTTTAATTTTAAAAGTTACTTATCATACCAAGAACAAGGATGGTCTCAAGTTGAATAAATAAAGATAAACAACAGATGGCTACAATCAGATGACCAGGATGTCATCATTATCCAATCAAGTTTTTAAAGCAACCATTGTAAAAATGTTCAACAAACAATTGTAAACACACTTGCAACAAATGAAAAAACAGAAAGTTTCAGCCAAAAATTAGAAAGTGTTAGAAAATAAATAGAAGATAAATGAACAACCGAATTTGGAAATATTAAAACTGAAAGTTACAATATACAAAATTAAAATTGTAGTCAATAGGATAAATAACATAAGAAATAGAGGAGATAATTATTGATCTGGAAGTTAAGGCAATATAAATCATCCAATAGGAGCAACAGATAGAAAACAGACAGAAGAAGAAAAGGAACAGAGCTTCCAGGACCTGTGGAACTACAACAAAAGACTAAACATTCCTGCCATCAAAGTCCTGAAAGGAAAGGAAGCAAAGAATGGGCTGGAAAAGTACTTATAGATGCAGTGGCTACTTTAATTGCTGAAAGCTTTTCAAATTTAGAAATACTGACAAACCTACAGAGTCAAGAAGATAAGTGATCTTCAAATAATATAAACCAAAAGAAATCAAATCAAGACACATCATAAATATATGAAAACTAAAAGAAAAGAAAAGCTTGTGAAAAAGCAAGAGAAAAATAACACCTAACCTATAGAATAAAAAGAATTAAAATAATTGTGAATTTTTTATAAAAAAAAAACCATGGAAGCAAGTGACAATAATTTTCAAATGCTGAAAAAAAATAATTTTCAATCCAAACTCTTGTTCAGCAAAAATATCTTTCAAAATAAAAGAGATATTGCCAACACATTTGCAGGTGAAGGAAAATAAAATATTTTTTTTCAGAAGAACTAACCTAAAATAATAGCTAACATAAGTTCTCAAAACAGAAAGAAAATAGAAAAAACAAATAGAATCTTGTAACATCAGGAAAAAAAAGTACAAATATGCAAGTAAAAATATAGGTAAATGCAATAGATTGTTCCTGCCCTCTTGAGTTTTCTAGATGATGTTTGTCAATTGAAACAAAACTAAATGTCTTATATGGTTTTAAATGGATGTGTTAGAAATATTTAATGAAAGTATATTATTAATGGGGGAGGGTAAAGGAACTTGAAAGGAGGTAAGGATTTTGTACTTCTTTCAAAGTGGTAAGATAATGACAACAGTACACAGTGATAATTATGTATATGTACTGTAGTACTAATAGCAACCAATGCTATGCAAAGAGATACACCAAAACATGCTATGTATTAATCAAATTGCATCCAACAGGATCTAACTGGGATTTATAGAACATTCTACTTGACAATACCACAAAACAGATTCTTTTCAAGTCCCCAAAGAGCATAATCAAGGCAGACCATATTCCGGCCATAAAACAAACCACAACATCTAGAAAATAACCAAAATCATAAAAGCCTGAACAAATAGACATTAATTGAAATTATGCAGAGTATGTCATTCAAGGAAAAATGAATCAAATTAGAAACCAAAAACAGAATAGTAACATGAAAGTCACCAAACTCTTGGAAATTAAACAACACACTTCTAAATAATCCATGGGTAAAATAGGAAGTCTTGAGGGAAATAAAAAAGTACATTGAACTGAATGAAAATAAAAATGCAACATATCAAATTGTGTAGAACACAGCCAAAGTAGTGCTAAGAGGAGATTTTATAGAAAAGGGGAAGTTCTTAAATCGATAATCTAAGCTCTTATCTCAAGAACCTAGAAAAGGTAGAGCAAAATAGCCCAAAGCAAACAGAACTATTGAAATAATAAATACGGGAACTGAAACCAATGAATTTGAGAGGAAAAACAGAAAAAAATGAAGCAAAGAATTGGTTGTTTGAAAAGATAAATTCAAGCAAGCTTCTAGCAAGACTGACATAAAAAAAGAGAGAAAAAACACAAACTACCAACATAAGCAATGAAACAGGGAATTATGCTAAAGATCCTGTAGAAATAAACAGGATGGTAAGGGAGCACTACAAACAACTCTACGCACGTAAATTTCACGAGTTAGATAATGGACAAATTCCCTGAAAAATACACAAGATACCATAACTCACCCAACAAAATAGATCATTTGAATAGCTCTGTTACTATTTGGAAACTATTATTGAGTGTTCTTCACATAGGGCAATGTAGGTATTTGCAGAAGTGCGAGAAGAATCTGTTTTGTTTTTTTCAACAGGACGCAATTGAAGGAACTGGTTATTTTACCAAGGTTTTGACTGAAATGATGTGCTTTCCTTTAAGGAATCAAACCTGACTTATAGAACCAGTAGTAGCTTCTTTGGAAAACTGGCCTCATGCCTTGTCTACACAGTCCCTTTACACAGTTTCTGACCCAATGGTAAATAAAGAATGTCACTTTCTGACAGGCCCAGGAGCTTCAAGTTGTCTTAGGACCTTGGAGGAGACGAATGTACCCAAATCATGCAGGTATTTGATAGTACACACCCATGGCTGGGCTTGAGGCTTTAAAAAGTCTTGTTTGAGATTCCTTATGGAACAAAGTTTCATCAAAGCCAATTTAAAAAGAAGCCTAAGTGGCAAAAAATTATTCTTGCTATGTGTTATACAAATAATCAGGCCAAGTATAATAAGGCTAAAGCCTATTTTGCAAGCAAACGAGTCCTATCATGATTTGTTTGTAATAAAAATGAGGACTGTAGAGAGACAAATGTTTCAAAAACTGTGGTACACCTGTTACTAGAGTCTAGTCTCCACAGTTGGTTTTCTGTATTTTTATCTGCAATTTTGACTAATGCTGCTTATTCCTTGAACCAACCAGTGATCTCTGGCTGCAGCTCAAAAGAACCTAGAGAGATAGGCCTTAAAGGTCCAAATGATCCTCAGTGAGGATATCATCTTCTAAATGCTCAGGAGTCACCCTTCTATAAAAGACTGCTAGACTGTCGATTAGTGGAACACAAAAAAGCCAAAATCCTGTTCATGTTTCTCTTGAACCTGACCGGGTAGCAATTTCACCAACCCACAGAGTCACTCTGCCCTGACACATATCAAGGGGCCAAAACCCACAGAACAACCTTCACCACCCCTCTGTCAGTAGCAAGCAGTTACAGAGCCTGACCTTTGTCCATTTTCCCCAAGCGTCGGGTCTTGGACTCTTGACGGGGAATATTAGAGTAGGTAGTTAGTCAGACTTGAGCAGGGCATGAGAGGGCCCTTCCCAGGACCATCAGGACCACCTGATGGTCAAGCAGTTGTTAACTTGTCCCGCTAAAATAATAATTGGTTGCAGCTGGTGCCAGAGAAAGGCCGTCTCCCAATAGATGCAAACACCTGAAATCGGTGAAGACAGGAGTTGCATTGCCTTAATGCCCATCAATACTGGATTGCAGTCCTTTTTTAATCTTTTATTTTAGGTTCAGTGTACATGTTCAGGTTTGTAAATTGCATGTCATGGGGAGCTGATGTATAGATTATTTTGTCACCCAGGTGCCAATCACTTGAAGAGTCCCTTCCTCATTGCTTGTTTTTATTAATTGTCAGAAATAAGATGATTGTACCTGTGCAGCATTACTTCTGAGCTGTTCTATTGATCCATATGTCTGTTTTTATACAAGTCTCATGCTGTTTTGGTTATTGTAGCCTTTCAATATAGTTTGAAGTTTGGTAATGTAATGCCTCCACCTTTGCTCTGCCTTGCCTATTAGTCTTTTTTGGTTCCATGTAAACCTTAACATAGCTTTTTTTTTCTAGTTCTGTGAGGAATGTCATTGATAGTTTGATGGGAATAGCATTAAATCTGTGAACTGCTTTGGGCAGTATGGCCATTTTAACAATATTAATTCTTCTTATCCATGAGCATGGAAAGTTTTTCCATTTGTTTATGTCATCTCTGATTTCCTCTGAGCAGTGTTTTGTAATTCTCATGGTAGAGATATTTTAGCTGTATTCTTGGATATAATGCGCATTTATCATTCCAACAATCCTAGGGCACACACACACATACACACAGGTACACACAGATACATGGAGGGATGCACACAGGCATACACACATACACAAACACATGCACACACATGCATACACACACACATGAGCACATACACATATACACACAGGCACACAGGTACACATACATGCAGGCACACACACAGTGCACACATATACATACACACACAGTCACACGCACACATTACAGCATCCATTTTTGGCTAATAATAAATGAGTCCATAACACCCAGCCTTCCCAGTTTCCACCCAGCTGGGGCTTTCAGATCATTCATGATTCTTTTTATCCTTCATTCCCAGGTAGTCTTTACAGCATTTATGCCACAGGCATTTACTGAGTGCCCCTGTGTGCCTGTCTTCTCAGCCCAGAAGTGACTAAGGTCAATGCACTGGTGTCTCACGAAGGGAGTTATGCAAGGGGGTGCCCTGCTCAGCATCCGAACTTGTATGGGAGGTGTGAGAGGGAGGAACACTGCAACCAGACCCAGGACATAACACAGTGAGAGCAGCCAGACACAGAGGCAGCAGCCCGAGAGCCTCTCCCACACATGACCCGCTGGTTTCACTCATGGTACAGTCCATTTCACCAAGCTGGCATTGCCTGTGGGCAAAGTCGGGACCATAGCAAGTGCTTGCTGTCCCTCAAATTTCAAACATAGAGTGAATTCATGATGCCATCTGAAAGACTGTGCTTGCAAGCTTCCCAGAAAACAACCCTTGCAGGACAAAGAAACGCACAGTGCATGCTGGACCTGCTGCTTCTCCCTGCAACACCTCAAGTGAAAACACAGGTCAGAGTGTTGAGGAGGTTTATTTCACTTCATACCTTTCTTACTGTATGAATTTTAAGCACACATGTATTAATTTTGCTTCTGTTAGCAAGTAAACAGAACAGCACATTCTGTTCTGTTCTCTTTAGCTCTGTAGTTAATCACAGGAATAAAAGGTGGACACAATGTAACCGAGAGTCAGAAGGAATGTGCCACACACTGAGTTCCAAATTAAGAGTCCTTTTTAAGTTAACCAGCGACTGACAGACATCTAACACTCAAAATTCTCTTGGCCCCGAGGAAGGGGCTTATCTTTTATACCTTGATGTAGGTAGGGGAGGGGGAGCCTAGCAGAAAAGCAGGCTAGAGGAAGGGGCTTTGGGCACAGGTGTCACCAAAAAGGGGGGTGGTCAGGCTCCTTCTACACAATGATCAAAGGGAAATTTTTTTTCTTACAATAGCAGGGGGCGGGCTGTGCCAAGTAGGATGTGGTTACAGTGGTTACAAGTGTTAGGAGCAGTACTCTTCAACACTTCTAAGTGCAGCGTGACCCAGTTATGCACTCAGAGGGGCTGTGGTAGGGAGGGGGAGGCCAGGTTGGAGTTTACAGCTAAGATGGAGTCAGTGATGCTAGCCCAGGGTAGGTTATTACATTCCCCACTTGTGTTTTTGGGGAGTCAAAGCATTGACTCCTCAGTTACAAGGGGCTTATAGTGGCTCCTGAGATACATGAGTTTGACAGAATTTCTGTGCTGTCTTATAAAAGTAAGGAGCCAGTTTAACAGGCAGAGTTCAAAGATTAAGCCTAACAGGAGAAGAGGTCCCACTAGCCCAGTTACTAAGGTGGTTTACCATGGGCTCCAGTTAAACATGCTTTGGAACCATGAGGCATTCTCGTTCTCATTGGCGTCTATTTAACTTGTCCTGGACCTTTTGGAGGATGTCTTTTATGACACCAGAGTTGTTAGTATAAAAACAACAGTTTTCTCCCAGTGCTGCACATAAACCTTGGGATAGGAATACTAGATCTAAGCACGACGTTTTTGGAGAGCAACTTCAGCTAGGGATTTTACCTGAGTACGTAACATATTTATGGCAGACTGGAGATTTTCCAAATCAGCATCTACTTGTTGAGACAGGGATGTTAGTCTAGTCCCGGACGAGGGCAGCAGTGCCGACAGCTGCTGACCCAGCTACGCTAAGGCCAGCCAGAAGGGGCCCAAGGGGTGGGACAGCCCTGGAATGCAGCTCAGGGAGTGTAATGAGAAGTTGTCCTTCTGGTCCGCTGTACACATAGACCTCAGGAAGCACATGAACTGACACGCACAGAAGAGGTTCAGGTTCAGTCCCACTGATGCAGTGGGGGAGGCCTGAGGAACAGGCCAGCCAGGTATTGTTAGGTGCCTGGTAGGAGACTGGCGGATTCAGGGAAGTAAGTGGAGACTGGTTACAAGTAGCCTGAAAAGGAGAATCACACAGTTTATACCTGTTGCTGATTAAGTAGGAGGTTTCCTGCAACATCCCCCAGTGTAAGGGAACAGGGGAGTGTTGGCAAGCAAGAGGCCTGATGTTGAAAGGGGCTCCAACTCCCGGTCCAATATAGTATGGGGATTCAGCCTTTGGACACAGTCAACAATCTCTGACCAGTTTAGTCTTTAATTCCCATGTCATACTGTAGTATCAATGAGGTAAGCTAAGGTAATGAACAGTTATGGTAAGAGGATTGCAAGTTAAAATAAGTAGCCAAGGTTACACCAGTCCAGAGGGCAGGAAAATTCATTAACTTGCTGGCAGCTAGTATGGGGTGTTTTTCTGGACAGAGGTAAAAGTTAAGTGACTGAAGTTTCTTTTCTGCTTTTGTCCCACATCCAACTTGGGCCGCTGTATGTCTAAAACCAGCGGCAAGGTCAGTGGCACCTGCTCCGATAGCACTAGCTGGGCGAGGGCCGGGTTCCAGGAACAGAGCACACAAATCACCCGCAAGAGAAACCTTGTTAGGGCACCGGCCCTCCAGGTGGTATTTGCATACACAGTCCTGTGGGGGAAGAGGACATAGCTGGAGGGAACAGGTAAAAGACATAAACAAGAAGGATGAGGGTATGCTCCCCGGATGAGTGGCTGGATGATGTCTTTAACCTGTTGGGGAGACTGCAGGTACTGTAACAAGTTAGCTTGGGCTATTTCTGCCAGATGGGTATTCTTTAGCTTAGACAAGATAGGGGGAGCCCTTCCATACATGGTTTTAAAAGGAGAGAACCCCACCTTGTAAGGGGTACATCTGACTCTAAGAAGAGCTAAAGGAAGGAGGTTTGTCCAACCCTCACCGGTCTCTAGGACAAACTTTGTAAGAGTACTTTTTAAGGTTTGATTCCTGCGTTCTACCTGCCAAGAGCTCTGAGGCCAATAGGCACAATGGAGTTTCCGTTGAATGTAATGCCTTACTGACTGACTGAGCTATGGACGAGGTGAAGGCTGGCCCAGTATTAGATCCTAGAGCAAACTGCAGCCCATGTGAAGGGATGATTTCATCGAGTAAGAATTTAACTACCATAGAGGCAGTTTCGTTTCTGGTGGCAAATGCCTCAGTCCATCCAGAAAAAGTGTCCACCATCATCACCAGGAGACACTTACATGCCGCCCAGTGTGGCTTTATTTCTGTGAAGTCCATTTCCCATCTGTCTCCTGGGGTACATCCTCGAAGGCGGCAGCCCAGTTCAGGTTTTGGGCCTTGTGTGGCATTTACCTGCGCACATTCCCTGCATCGGGAGGCTACAAGGTTAGTCAAGTCTTGAAGGTGGGGAATTTTAAACCAGCTTCTTGAAGGCTGGGCCAGCTTCATTCCCCCTAGATGAGTGGAAGAACGGAGACCACGACCCAGGCCTTTCCCAGGGTCTGGGGCAGAAAAATTCTTGAATCCGAGAGAACCCACCATCTGTCCCGATTTTTACTGGCCTGAAGATCCAATGCTTGCTTGTCTTCTGAAGAGTAGACTGGGCGATCAGGCAAATCGGGCTGTGGGAATATAGAGTGGGTAACAGATTTAAAGCGGTGACGGGAAGTTGGGCTGCCTCTCGGGCAGCGGAGTCTGCCCTTTGGTTCCCTCGGGCAATGGCTGTATTTTCCTTTCGATGTCCTTGCAGTGGATTACAGCCACCTGCAGGGGAGCCACGCGGCCTGGAGTAAGGCCAGGATTTCTTCCTTTTTTCTGATAGTTTTTCTAGCCGAAGTGAGAAGCCCACGCTCCTGGTAAATAGCTCCGTGAACGTGCACAGTTGCAAAGGCACACCTGCTGTCAGTGTAAATGTTGATGCGTTTCTTCTTACCCCGTCGGAGGGCATAAGTGAGAGCAATTAACTCAGCCTTTTGCGCCCAAGTTTGGGCCGGTAGGGCCTGGGCCCACACACTGTCCGTTTCCGTGGTGAAGGCCGCCCCAGCCTTTCGCACCTCCTGTTGGAGTAAGCTGCTGCCATCCGTGAATACGGTGGCATCGGCCTTCTCCAGGGGGCATCCTGGAGGTCCAGGCGGCCAGCCTCCGCAGTCTCCAACAGTTCCTGGCGATCATGGCCTGCTGCCGTCAGGTCTGGATCAGGTAGAAGAGTGGCTGGATTTAAACACTTTGTGGGGGAGAAAGTCAGGCGAGGCTGAGCCAAGAGCAGACTCTGGTACTGTAATGTGCCAGCACTTGACATTCGTTTTTCAGAGGCACTGCGCAGCAATGTCTCAATGGCATGAGGAGCCATGAGGGGTAAGTTTTGGCCCAGGCTTAGTTTATTAGCTCCTGGACCAGACTTGTGGTTGCTGTTACAGCTCACAGACAACTTGGAATGCTTGTGTCTAACTTTTTAGAGTGCGGCCACTAAGATTTTTGCCTGTCCTTTTGAAGCCTTGTCAGCTGCCTTTTTAGCAGCCAGAGCAGCCTGTTTTTGTTTCTCACGGTCTCGATTGTCAAAAACCTTCTGAGCTATTTCTAGGGGCTGGGTGATATTCATTCCAGCAAATCCCTCTAGCTTTGTAATTTTCTCTGAATATCAGGGGCTGCCTGGGCCACAAACGCCAAAATAATAACACGGCTATTTTTGGGAGCCGCTGGATCAGGTGGGGCGTAAATTTGATAGACCTCTTGGAGGCTTTCCAAAAATGCTCCAGGTGACTCACTGGGCCCCTGGACAACTTCAGTTGTCTTAGACAGAGTCATGGTTTTCAAGCAGCGTGTTTAATATCCGTGAGGAGATATGGGTGGAAACTGTCCAAAGCTCTACTCTCCTACAAGGTATTTTGGTCCCAGTCAGGCTGAGTAGAAGGAAAAATTTTCTCAGATGCCACTTGATATCAGTTAGGTAACATTAATAGTAATAACTCTAAATACAATCCACCCACAAATGACCAGTCTCTGAACCCTCAGCCATGAGCTTGTCATCTCACTTTCCTGCAAGAAAAGATCTCCGTGACCTGGAGAGAGGCAAGTTAGAGACAGTGAAATGGACACTCAGGTGAGCCTTTCCAAGCACCACTGTCTACCAGGTGCAGGGTTCCTGCCTGCTGACAGCCCTGCGAGGACAGCTGATCTAGGACCCTGCACAACCTCAGAGTCCACCTGCATCTTCAGAAGCATAATTGCCAAATCCTAGCACCAGCATGAAGTGTCCACCATTCAGCCTCACGGAATGGCTATGCTTCAGATCCGTCATCATCCTCAGCTAATCCGACTGTGTCTTTCCTCCTTTTCTTCTGTGACAGCCCAGTACAAGGCAAGGCTCCCGCGTTCTTCATTTCACCAACTTCAATATAGGAAGAGCTCATATAACAACTGCCAGTGATTCCGAATGAAGCTGGAATTGATCTATTGCCTCTTGTTCGCTTCCTTCCTCTCTGCAGGTACATCTTACAGGAACACAGGGAAATGGTTACTGATAGAGGAGTCTGAGTGTTCTTCTGGGCATTTTCCACTCTTGACTCTTTAAGTTGAAGTATGAAATATACCAAACTGTCTTTGATAAGGATATAAGACATACTTTACAAGATACAAAATTATCACTAGATTGGTCATTTCTAGACATTGATTCTACAAGAAGAACTTAGTTAAGTCTCATACTATCCATTTTTACCACAAATGCCATCACAAACAGCTTGTTGAGAATTCCTTGAACAAAGCTAGATGCCTGGTCCCAGGCACACATGTAATGAGATTCCTCAGAAACACCAACTTCTACCTTCAGCATAATGAAATTCTCCTGTATCAAGGCCTCATTTCATTTTGTATCTATCTCTGCCTTGATTCCTTGAATCTTGTTGGCACAAAAAAACCTTGCCTGAGATCTTGAATACATCTCTGTGTTCTTGCCTTTTTTCCGGCCGTTTCCTCTTTCTAGGACAGCCTGCTTGACTTGCACCTTGTTTCCAGCAGGTTTCTGATCTCTTACTTATCCTAAATGCACCCAATCCAGCCTCACATGTTTTATGAGTGTTTTTACAACCGCCTGGATAATGCTGGATACCCTTTCCTGTGTGCCCTTCGTATTTATTGCTTCTACTATGCCGGCCAAACAACGACATTAGCAAAAGTTCATTCTCAAGTGATAAGGAACTTCTGCTGGATAAAATCACTAGGTGGTGTATTGTTATCGTCATGCTGTGCTTCGCCCAACCTGTATTTGGCCAAACATTGATAAGATGAATTGCCTTGTTCGAGACGCTCACATGGGGAGGAACTGAGTGTGGCTTATGGCCAGCAGCCAGCGAGAAACTGAGGCCTTCACTTCAGTAGCCCAGAAGGAACTGGATTCTGCCAGGCACCCATGACTTTGGAAGCAGCTCATTCTCCACTGAGCCTTCAGGGAGACCCCAGTTTTGGATTATGCCTTCATTGCAGTCCACTGAGTTTCCAAACAGAGGCACTAGCTGAGCTCTGCCTGGCTACACAAAAATCACTACAACTTTCACAGCTGGAAGCCAACACAAGGGGAGACTACAAATGGCAATTATAATACAGCATGGCACCCAAGGAGACAGGACACGCACAATCCTGGAAGATGGGGTGGAAAGCGCGTCAGAAAAGGTTTTGCAATGGCCTCTGAGTGGACTATTCGAGAATTACATGAGCTGTATTTTGTTCAGTAATAAATATCCCATAGGCACTTGAAACAAGCAAATCTAAGCCCTCATGGAGCTCACTTTCCAGGAGGAAGAAACAGACAAGAAACTAATAAATACATAGAATGAAGGTCATGTCATGTGATGAAAAGTACCGTGAACAAGGAAAAAGCAGGGACAAGGATAGAGTACAAAAGAAGTTCAGGGACAAATAAAATTACAAATAGCATAAGCAGGGAATCCTCACTGAGGCAAGGACATTTGTGGAAAGACCTGAAGCAGCGGAGGAAGCCAGCCTTGCTGGCAGCTGGGGGAAGAGGCTTCAGGCAGAGGGATCTGAAGGGCACAGTCCCTGCAGTGAGGGCAGGCCAGGCATGTTCTGGAAACAGCAGGGTTAGGAGAGAGGTCAGAAAGGAAAGGAGGGCCATGTTTAGGCAGAGCCCTGTGGGCCACTGCAAGGATTCGGCTTTTACTCTGGGACGGATGAGGAGACACTGGATGATACTGAGCTGCTGGGTAGAGAGTATAATGTAGGTCGATGAGAGATGAAGACAGAAAACTAGTTAGGAGGCTATTTCAATTACCAAGACAAGGAATGGCATGACTTGGAACAAGATAGTTGTAGAACGGGTGATGAGAAACGGTCAGATTCTGGATATATTTTTAAGGTAGACATGGCAGGGCTTGATCACAGATTTTACATTGGGGAGGAGAGTGTTATTTAAAGAAAGCAAAAACGACCTGGCGAATGTTAGTATTTGTGACTGGAAGATGGAGTTTTTGTCTTATTGAGACTGGGGAAGTTGACATGGGGCAGGAAGGCAGGGAGATTAAGGGTGTCCTGCCTGGGACATCCAGAACCTGCGATGCCTGTTGGGCCCTGGAGTGGTGATGTTGAGTGGACATTTGATATTCCAGTCCGAGTTTCTGGGAAAAGAATCGAGCTGCAGTTATTAATGTGGGATTGTAAGCCTGTTGACAATATCTAAAACTGTGAGACTGTCTGGGGTTATCAGGAGAGTCTGATTTCCTAAGACAAAGAAGAATCTAAGGACGGTGGGATACTCCAATAATTAAAAGTGATGAAAATGAGGAGCAGTGAGTAAAGAAGTCAGACATGGGAAAGAAGGAGGAAGACAGAGAGTGTGATGTCATAGAAACCAACTTAAGAATGCCATTTTAGAATAACGGGCCAGGTGTGGTGGCTCACGCTTGTCATCCCACTAGTTTGGGAGGCCAGTGTGAGGGGTTATCTGAGGTCAGAAGTCTGAGACCAGCCTGGTCAACATGGTGAAACCCTGTCTCTACTAAAAATATAAAAATTAGTTGGGTGTGGTGGTGTGCACCTGTAATCCCAGCTACTCCGTTGGCTGAGGCCTGAGCATCATTTGAACCTGGAAGTGGAGGTTGCAGGGAGCTGAGATCGCACCACTGATCTCCAGCTCCAGCTCAGGTGATGAAGTGATGCGCTGTCTCCGAAGAAAAAAGAAAGAATGATAAAGGACCAATGGTGATAGATTGACAGATGCTGCTGATAGATTAAGCAAGTCAAGGACTGAGAACTGAGGGTTCATTGCTTATTTTAGCAATGTGGCAGTCACTGGTGACGTAATTCAGAACATTTTTAGCAGGACAATGATGACAAAAAGAAAAAGCCTCGGTGGCACAAGTTTAAGAGATGCTGGGAATTGGAGGCCATAAATATAAACAATTCTTTCAAAGAATTAAACTGGGAAGCTATAGGGAAATGGGGCAGGGACTGCAGAGTGTTTTTATCAATGTGAGGAATTTACGTGATGACAGAGTAGGTCAAGGAGATGAACGATTAGAGCTTGGGTTGCGATCTCTATGAGGATATTGAAAACATTGGGAAGGATGGCAGAGGTAGTCCTGTGCAATATGCTTCAAGCACAGGAAAAATCTCCAAGGAATCAGGGCAAGCAATCACGACATAGAAGGCGGGTGATTGCCACAGGAGAGGGAGTTTGAAAAATGGGTATTTCTAGGGAGCAGGAGGGGAGACAGGATAGATGAGGCAGAGAGGAGAAAGGAGGATGCCTGCCTTCCCTCCATGCTCCCTGGGAGGACAGTGGGAGAGGACCCATGCTTCCCCTTAGGAGCACTGCAGGGGAAACAGAATCCTCATGGAAACTAGAAGCTTGGATTAGAAAAGCAGGGGAGGGAACAGAAGCTGATAATATTAACAGCAAGTGAGGATTTTGAATTTTGAAATGAGGAGTTATGGGTTCTAGAAAGACCATCAGATAGGTTTTGGAATTAAGGGATATGTGAGAAACAGAAAACTGGAGGTAAGAGCTCTAGAGAATGAGAGCTCAGTGGGATGAGCATGGAGTTCTGGGCTCTTTCGATGACTGAAATAAAAGGGGTAAAGAGCCTAGGGAAATTACCCCTGGGGACATCACGCTGTCTTGTGTGGTGCTGAGGCTGTGAGCTTTGAAGTGGGCAGCTGAGGGCTTGGAGGCTTCTGAGAAACATTCAGACCTCTGGGACCCTCTCTTGAATTCTGACCATGGAGAAGAGGTAACTGAAGAGCCATGGACTCCCCGAGACAGTGAAACTCCCTCTATTAAAGTCAGAGTCATCTGGAGAATGGATAGCATGGAGGACTTAGTCATCTCTTTCAATAAAGTGTAACGTTTCTTCTAAGCGTAACAGACATCATCATGCAAAGTAGGTTTAGGGCGAAAGCCATGTCGCCTCTATTTCTCTCTTGCAACTTGGAGATATCAGAATGAAAACTGACAGAAAGAAGCCCGAAGTCAGGAGCTCACGCTCTGTCTTCTTCCACACGGATGCGAGGGCTCCTGATGAATGATCAAATGCTAGAAGTGGGTGAACGGTACCACATTATTCTAATGCCTGGGACAGATGCCAAGCTGGGCGGTGATGCTGTGCAGAAACGCCTCGGGGAGAGACAAGGGAGAGAAAGAGGAGCATTTCTGCCTTTGATTCCACACCTGGGAAGGAAGCAGAGTCAGGATTAGTGAGCGATACTCAGGATTATTCTTAGTTGGACGCCTTTACGTAAGTTCTGAGAAACTACCTGCTGGTGCCAAGGCTGAAAGATGTGCTGAGATCAATGGCCTCCCCTTGAATAAAGGATTTTATCATTAATCACAAAACACGTTGCTTGTGTACACTGAGTGTTTCCCAGAGAGTCTCATGATCTGGTGGTTACTGTGGAGGAACATTTTCACTCATTTGAAGGAAAGCTTTCCATCAATGCAAGCATCGTGACAATGTTGATTGATGGCCATTGAACCCAGCTGTCCCTCAGAGTGAGTGTGTTCACTGGAGGAGGTGACACCATCCTCATCAAATTAATGAAAGTAAACGTCTAGGTTTTTGGCAAACGCATAAGCTCTGAAAGAAAGTATAACTAAGCTTTAACCAGCTTGCCCTGTCGCCCACTTCCATGTACCTGCTTACTCTTTGGAGTCATGTAGCCCATATCACAAGGTCCTAACTTCGTAGGTGACGTCTGAAACAGTAGGAAATTCTCACGTTTTCCACCTGAGTTATTTTCTGCGCCCTGCATTCTAACAGTTCACAGGTGCCATCTAATCGACAACCCCTCTGAGGAACTGCCTCAGCCTCGCAATGCAGTGACCGTAGCCTCGGGCTTTCACACCACACACCCTGGCCAGCCAGCACCCCGCCCTGCTCCTCAGCCCCTGCCTGCCAAAATTCCCTTGAGAACCCCAGTCTAAAGCTCCTCGGGGCAATGAATACGAAGTTGCCTCCTGCCTTCTATAATTGGCATTCAATGATTAAACCCCTTCTCTGCTGCAACAGCCACTGCTTCTGTGTGTTTATCGGCTACCGCACAATGAGCACAAACATGGGGGTCCTACGCAGAGGCTCCTCCTGTGGGGGGTCTATGAGAAAGCTCCCACAACCCCCAGGGGAAAGTGGAGCACGCGTGACGTCTTCCTCAACCTCCCTCCAGAGGATCACACTCCATTCCCAACGGCAGGCTCGCAGAAGTCTTACACGCAAAAAACTAGTAGACAAGTAAATAGACTTGCAGAAGGGTAGGTTTCCCTCCTAAATTCTCAACATGTTCACACTCACTCATGCACATTCTCACGTACAGTTTCCCAGTTACCCTCCCTAATCAGATGCTCTTACTAAACTCCCGTGTCCAGTTGTGTGCGGCTGGGGATGCAGGGAAGGGAGGAGGGAAAGACAGGAGACATGGCCCTGATGGCCCTCAGTCACGGGGAGACCAATCTTAGGCCGTGCCGCATTCCTCCATGGCCATTGTCAAGGCCATGTTTGCTACTTCCAAGGCTAGAGTTTAGTACTTTCCTTCACCTTTTCCGGCTCGCATGGGAAATTCAGATACCCATGTAGGCGCCGACGGCACTTTCTTCCCTCTCACTTCTGAAGTTGTGACAATTTGAGTGAATAAAACAAACTGACAACAGAAAGATTAATATAAAAAGGCATGCAAATGTATATACATGTACACCGATATACATGTATATTCGCAGGAAAAGACAGATTCCTGCGAATAATAGACTCCAGGACAGGCCGGATGACGGAAGCTTTCATCACATCCTGAGGCTACAGAGGGAACAGGGGTTTGGGGTCTCTGGGGAAGGTGGAGAGTTAGCATGGGAGAGGCGCGCATGGCGAGCCAAGGCTGTCCCCGCACAGATGTGAGCCTCTCCGGGGCTCCCCGAGCTGCCCTCAGGAAGAAAGACGGTGACCTGTGGGGAATTTTCTCTGTCAGATCTTTAAAGTTTCAGGACCTTAGTCTGTTTTATCCTGGGAGTTAATCTTATCTTTATCCAATAAGGCAGATAGGCGGAGGGGCGGGAGTGGGGGCGCTCAGAGAAAGGCTTTTAGCCTCTGTCACTTCGCTGACGTACATTTCCTCAGCATCTGCAAATCTCTGCCAGAGAAGAAATAAAGCTTTCTATTTGTGTGCCGGCAGCCTGAACAGCCATATAAAATCGGGTTGTGGATTGTGGCGCCTCTGAATAGCCGTATAAAAATATGCCCAAAAAGTACATTTTAAGCGGCACATTTTGCTTTCCTTCACCCTGTATGACAAGTCGTAAGAACAATAGGGCACCGTGAGGTCCTCAGCTTGTGGCCGCCCCCCTCTTGCCCCCTGGGAAGACAGATACCAGCCTCAGACAAACTGGCCAAAAGCTTCAACCAAAGGGCTTCTTTGTAAATGAGTAGCTCTATTGTGTGGGCCTCTTTCCAACCACCTGGCACTAAAGTAAAAGATGGATCCAGACTGGCGGCTGGCAGTCTAGAGCGCCATCCAGGGCACCTAGTCACTGTGAGTCAGCACTATTTTCCAGAGGAGGAGGCTGGAGATAACACTATCAAAACACTTTCAGATGATCACGCCTGGTGAGCGTGAGTGCCTCAGTGAGGGGTGGGGCAGGGCAGACATGCCTGACACATGAAAGAAATGGGCCTGCCCTGCCCTTCACTGCTAACCAGCCATCAGAAGCTCCTCTTCTCTTATTTAATCATGAAGCAAACACTCACTTGCTTCAATACAAAACATTTTCAACTTACTATACTCTCCCATGAAGCAAAGGTATATGCTTTAAACCATGCATGCTCTTAATATTTCTGGACCCCTCCTATACCTATAAATACATTTAAATGATTTTTCCATTTACTCCAAAATGGAATTCCTATGTTATTTAGACGACAGGTTGAGGAAAATACTGAACTGGAGAGAAAAACAACTCACAAACGCTGTACTCTGTACAAAGTCCTGTACTCTTCCAGTGACCTGCTTCGCATTTAAAAGTTCGGTTAGTTTTGATGCCAATCAAAACACCCTGCTATGTAACTATGGTGCACGTTCAGTAAAATCCAACCTTTTTGTCCACACAGACAATAAAAATGAACTTTAATGTTTTTCCCTTTGTCTTCAAAAATGCACCCAAAGAAAAAACACTGCATTTTCCAAACAGGACAAAGTGATTTGGTGCCAATCTCTGAAGAATGAAGAGTAGAGTGTTCAGCTGGTTTGAGATTCAAGAAAAACGGAGTAATGTAGAACTCAAGTTTCCCACTAGAAAACCACTGTGGCAAGTAACAGAAGGAAGGAAAAACCAGCAGTCTTGGCATGGCCCATCATTTTCTATGCCTTCTCTGTTTATTGATTTTTCAACCCTGGATGCCAGGAAGGTATAAAATCCCACATCTGGCCAGCCGTGGTGGTGTGAGGTGGGTGGATCACAAGGTCAGGAGTTCGAGACTAGCCTGGCCAATATGGTGAAACCCCATCTCTACTAAAAAAATACAAAAAACTCTCTGGGCTCGGTGGTGCTTGCCTGTAGTCCCAGCTACTCAGGAAGCTGAGGCAGGAGAATCTCTTGAACCCAATAGGCGAAGGTTGCAGTGAGCTGAGGTCACATCACTGCACTCCAGCCTGGATGACACAGCAAGATTCCTTATTTTAAAAAAAAAACAAAATAGCCGGGCGCGGTGGCTCACGCCTGTAATCCCAGCACTTTGGGAGGCCGAGGCGGGTGGATCACAAGGTCAAGAGATCGAGACCATCCTGGTCAACATGGTGAAACCCCGTCTCTACTAAAAATACAAAACATTAGCTGGGCATGGTGGTGCGTGCCTGTAATCCCAGCGACTCAGGAGGCTGAGGCAGGAGAATTGCCTGAACCCAGGAGGCGGAGGTTGCGGTGAGCCGAGATCGCGCCATTGCACTCCAGCCTGGGTAACATGAGTGAAACTCCGTCTCAAAAAAAAAAAAAAAAAAAAAACAAATCCCATGTCCAAGCATCAACACAGACCCTCTTTTCTCAATGACAGAGAAATACCTAGGACTTGTGGAGATACAAGGAAGCCTTTGGCCAAGTGATTATTAGTATTTGGTTCTTATCACTCAGCCCAATACATTTTAGGTGGGGAGAAGGGAGGTGGAAAAATGGGGAATATTAACCTCATGACTAGACTTCCACTCATGTTCCTTAGTAGAAAAAGGATATTCTGTTGAACCAGCAAAATGGCTAGAGGTTTCTACAAACATCTGAGTTCATCCAAAAATTTTGATGAGTTTTAATAATCTGAGTGAGGTGCTAAAAGAGGGACCCTGATGGTATGTGAGACTCCCAAACAAAAAGAGATTTTAGTTTTATGAAAAGCAAACTCTATGACTTCACGAATTAGATTTTTTATTAAGGTTACAATATGGCCAGGTAATCCTGGGCATGACTGTCTAAAACAGGAAAGTGAAACCAGAGCAAGGCAGCCCTCCTTTGGCTGGGCGATGCATGGCAGGCCAGGAACTTTACCCCACATGGTGCTCTCTACAGGGCAGGGGCGAATCAGCTCAGTTGTATCATATGCCTTAGAGACTGTGAACATGAAACGTGGAAAAAGACCGTTAAAAAAAAAGCGATTACAGGCAGAACACAGGAAAAAAAGACAGATGGCCAGGTGTGATAGTGGCTTCATGCCAGTAATTCCAGCGCTTTGGGAGGCTGAGGCAGGAGGGTCTCCAGCTCAGACCAGCCTGGGCAACACCGCGAGACCTTGTGTCTGCTAAAAGGAAAAAATTTTTTAAATTGTTAAAATCAGTTAGGTGTAGTGGCGCCTGTCTGTAGTCTCAGCTAACTGGGAGCTGAAGCAGAAGGACTGCTTGGACCCGGGAGGTCGAGGGTGCAGGGCGCAGTGATCACACCATTGCACTCCAACCTGGGTGACAAAGCAAGGCCTCACCTTAAATAAAGAAAAAGGAAGCCAATGAATGGTAGACAACACAGCAGTGTAAACCACAAATGAGAGAAAACAGAAATATTTCACCATCAATAACAACAACAACAAAAAAGAAAAATGTAGCATAAAGCATGAACAAGAAGAAAACTGAACCATGGAAATGACAAAATTTTCTAAAGTAGTGTCATAGTCCATTTTTTGCGAATCTAACAGAATATTTGCGACTGGGTAATTTACACAGAAGAGAGACTAGTTTTTTATAATTCCTCGGGCTAGAAACCCACAATCAAGAAGTTCACATTGAAACTGCCTTTGTAAAAATTAAAACTGAGAAAATTATCACAGTGCTGGAGATCTGACCTATCAACTCCACCTTGCTTCTAACCAAGTTGTCCTTGTTCATTCCTGGGTGTAGGCTGAACTAACTTTGGGAGGAACTTGTTTATAGTTTAGCTTTGAAAGAAAGATGACAACAGCCCTTTCCCAAAAGAAATTCCCTTCCTGCCTGGGAACTAGACTGTCTTTTCTGGACTAACAAATTAGCTGCGAGATTAAAAAATGCCATTCAGAAGTCAGGCAGCTGGAGGCTGCAAGATTCTGAACCTCCCCAGATTGCTCTTGGGATAACATCGCTATTTTAAAACCTAAGATTACTGTTCGAGATATTTTGGAGACCCTGCACTCCACTTATCAGCTGGGCTGGCAACACCCAAACTGATGAAAATGACTAATTTGGTCTTGTGGTCCCCACGGAGAAACTGATCCAGTGCAAGAGGACAGCTTCTACTGCCTGTGATTTCATCTTCATCCCAATCAATCAGCACTCCCCACTTTTTTACCCCTGTTGATTAAGTCATCCTTAAAGACACCAATCTTGAACTTTCAGGGAGACTGATTTGAGTAATAATAAAGCTCCAGTCTCCTGTACAGCCAGCCCTGGGTGAACTGAACTCTTTTTTAATTGCACATCCCTGTCTTGATAAATAGGCCCTGTCTAGGCAGTGGACAAGGAGAACCCGTTGGGTGATTACAACATCTGGTGGTGATTGAGGGCATTCTTGTTCTTTCACCCCATGGTGGAAGGCAGCAGAGAAAGAGAGCACATGAGACACACACACACACACACACACACACACACACCGAGCAAACGCAATACTGATTTGTTAAAACGAAGAATCCGGTTCCCTGATGACTAACTCACCCTTGCCTATGAAGATAACCTATCAATTTCCATTGCTGGGGTGAAATTCAACGGAACAGTTTTAGGGTAAGGATCTTGAGGATGACAAGGAATTTCCTGTAGGCAAATTGTGAGGGAGGTATTAGCCTTTTTTAAAATCTTCGTGGCTATCTTACTTAGGAATAAAATGAGAGACAGCTTTGTCACAGCTTCCAGCTAGACTTTTCTCTTTGGCGTTGTGATTTTGAGGTCCAGAGTTGTGTTCGCCCTTCACACCCTCATGACCTCATCACCACTTAAAGGCCCCACTTGTCAACACTACTGCGTTGGAGATTAAGTTTCCAGCACACGCACTTTGGGGGACACATCAAACCATAGCAACAACTGTGAATTGAGAACCATTATTACAACATATTGCTTAAGTCTGTTTGTGCTTGTTTGTTTGCAACAGTAAAAACAGGCTATAATAGAAGATAAAGTCGGTTATTGGAAGGGTCCTGGGTGACTCCAAGAAGAAAGGAAGGTGGGACAACCGGGCTTAGGAGGCTCAGACACCAGGGAAGCTCAGACATCTCAGCCCCAGAAACCTGTGACTTCTCCTTCTCTCTAGAGCCCAGCAATAATACGTTCCAGCCCCGACACCCACACTCTGCAATCTTCCTTTCAGACCGTAAATTCTAGTGAGAGAAACTCTGAGGTTCAGGCAGCCACCGTGGAGTCCTAATTAGGAAAAAGGAGGAACGTTGTCGAGGGCAGGAAAAATCAAAGAGATAATGAGTTCGCCTTTCTTCATGGTCCAGGACATACAAATAAAATGAAAAAGTGGATAAGCCATAGGTCTGTCCTTCTTTACGACCCAGGACATATAACCCTCCCGCGCGGGTAACCTGCAGAATTCACAAACTTCCTGCTTATCATCAAATGCCTCAATTTATCAAACACCTCAGGGGAAGGAAGAATGCAAGTTAAGTCTCCTGCTGCCTTTGCGTTATCAATCAGCCCAAGTTCCATTCTATGAAATTTCCATCAAGTCTGTTTTCTTTCAATATGCTCCTCTCCTGCTTATGCTGCCCATTTCTTTCTTGCAATATATTTTTCTACTTTCTCTAATAAATCTGCCTTTCTTTACCTACAACTGTCTTGGTAAATCCTTTCATCCCCCTGCCACTGGCCCAAATTGTCCTGACTCACCGACAACATCCACCTCTAGATTAATCTCTTATGGTCCAAGAGGGTGTTAAAGAAAAAAATCATTCATGACACTTCCTCAAGCATAGTGAGAAAGAATTTACTGAAGAGGAGCCATGACATGAAGTGTAGGGAACCATTTCAGTGAGGTCTTTCTGTGGGATAGAAGATTAAGCTGTTAGGAGCCAAGAGAAAAATTCCCCTTTTCCCTCTGAAGTTTCACTAAACATTCAACTGAAAAAAGTCAGATAAAGAGAAAAGGCAAAAAAATGTACTAACATGTCCTTGGCTAACCACAGAGTGATTATTTCCACCCCCCATGGGGCACAGAAATTTGTATACTATCCATGGTAACAGAAAAAAAAATAGTAGCAGGGGCACTTAAACCTTGGCAAAACTGGTTAGAGTGGCAACACAAGTTATGGGATGGAGGGAACAACAAGCCTGCCTAGCAAAGGAGGTCTTGTTATGCAGAAGAAATCTCACAGGAAGCAGTCCTCAGAGAGAACAGCTGGGAAACGTTTTGCCGAATTTGGGATATAATTGTCAAGTCTGTTCTCCTTTGTACTGGTGAATAATGTTAAAAATGAAATCTGCTGCCAATCTACAAAACTCCTGTCTACAAATGTAGCTAAGAAAGAAAATAATTTTCTTATTCAAAAGGCATTAAACCATGCTGCAACGTGCAGCACAGATAATAGAATGAGATTAAAAGACAGAAATGAATCTGACTTTGTTAAAAAGCCAAGGTATACAGCCCTTACACACATCTTCTTATGATAAATGATAACTGGGTCTCACATAAGAAGGCCTAACAACACTGCTTTTTGATAACATTCTCTCAGGGCTTCAACCTAAATTCACCTGGTAATTGGGGTAGCCATCTGTGCTAGTCAATCACGTTTATCCCAAGGAAAAATAACATTTCTCTGTGACAGGCAGGCAGCTGTAGCTTGGAGCAGGGATAGAAATTTTCCTTCCTAATGTTTAAATTTCCAAAGAGTTGGCTCTCTTACTCTTAATACAACACTCACAAGTTACAATTCTGGGAAGAGGCTTAGTTGGCTTTTAAAAATATTATCATGAATGTCAAAAGGACTGAGGAAGTATTTACAAATACAATTTTTTCTCAAGGAAATAATCTAAGAAAATGGCAGAGAAGAACAGGTCTCTATTCTTGTCGGCAATAGGAAAAAACTCATTTTAACCATTGTCCCTTACAGATGTCTTGACACTTGAACATCAAGCAGATATGATTTCCAAACAGAAGACTTTAAGAAACATAATTGCAGTTATGTGATCTCCTTTATGAAGCGGATATTGACCTGATATTTTAATGATCAAATATAAGTGCTTATTTTCACTTACACCAGAGTTTGCTAAAAAATTTATCACATTTTTAAACCTCTAATACTTAGATTACTGCTCGGTAGTAATAGAACCCAGAGATAAGTGACATATTAGTCAGCCTTCGCTCTCACCTGTCTGTAGCTGTTAACCATGAAAGCCGCCCCCTCCAAAATTCTGCTATTGCTAAGGTCAAAGATAAACAGAGTTGGACTCTGATTAAAATGGTGAGGATGGATCTTATTAGTCATGCAGTGTTGTAATAGGGAAGAGGTCCAGTGTGGACTGAACTGAACTTTGATTCACACAAAGTGACTCAGCATTTTAAAAGGAGAATGGGTGAGAGGGAAAGGCTCAGCAGGGACTGACTGGAATCAGCAAAGTGGAAAATCACAAAAAGCAGGAAAGGGCTGGTTGGCCAGTGTGATTAGTCCCTCTGGGTTTGCTAGCTGGAGCTAATGGAGGTTGAGCCCCTGCCCTGACATGAGGATACAAAGAACGGTGGCCAGTTTTGGGATCTTGAAACTATTCGACCATCTTTCAGTTAGAACTGTTTTGTCAGTGTTCAGGGAAATGGGAGGAGGTTCTCTATCTTCAGGCATCCATGCTGCTGAATAACCAGCAGGCTAAAGGGAATAAGCTAATGGTGCAGCTTGGAAAAAGTTTGTCCTGACTTCCATGGAGAGAAAGAAAAGGAGCTAGAGTCAGCAATTATTAAATGTGCTTAACCCAGTAGAAGATGGTCACACATCACTCAGTCAAGAGGAGGAGGAACCACCACGAAGAGGCTGCAAATAGTCTCTCCCTCCTAAACTAGGCAAGGCATTAATTTCAGCTGGAGAGCTACCAAGCTGGGGCAGGGCAATTTACCCTCTGACAATATCCCGTGGGAATTAATCAGCAAGGGCCTTCAGTTGGTTATCATTGTTCAAAAGAAAGAGTTCCCCTAAAGAAAGAGGTCCTAGAAGGCCTCCAGCAGGTATTGGTTCAATTCTTTTGACATGGCTTAATAAAACGTTATCAGTCTTTGTATAACACACCCATCCTGCCAGTAAAGAAGCCTCACTTGCACAAGTACAGGTTCATGCAAGATCTGAGGGTGACCAATGACATTGTGCAAGACATCCACCCACTATGACCAATCCATACACTTGTGTTTACTTCCCTGCCCAGGGACCACAAATGGTCTGCAGTGTTAGATTTAAAAGACACTTTCTTTGCATACCAGTAGGTGCAGAAAATCGATTATTGTTCTCTTTTGAGTTGACAGCTTGCACGACTTCAATATTGTTCGACAGTGCTTCCTCAAGGGTTTAAAAAAATTGGGGGAAGCAGTGGCTTGGGATCTAAGAGACTTGCAGTTGGGAAATGGAATACAGCTATTTCCATTAGTAGTAATGATCTGCTAATCCTCAGCCCCTCGCAGCAAGAGTGCCAAGACAACACTCTTGACAGACTCTAAACCATTTGGCAGCCTGTGGGTACAAAGTCGTGAGCAAAAAGGCATACATATGCAAAGAAACTGTAGAATACTTAAGATTTCTATTACAGATGGGAACCATAGCCCTGGCAGAGGAGAGGTGAAATGCAATTGTCTCTGCCGCCGTGCCCACAGCCAGAAAGTAGCTGAGGGTCTCCCTGAGAATGGCAGGGTTCTACAGAATTTGGATTCTCGATTAGGCACTGACAGTAAAGCTGCTATAGGAATTGTTAAAAGAAGCCAACCACAACCCTTTTGAATGAGAAGTGAAACACCAGACGCATTTGAACAACTAAAGCATAAGTTAACATCTGCCCCAGCTTTGGGACTGCCAAATAAACCCTTCCAGCTTAATGTGCGTGACAGACTGGGTGAGCACTTGCGGCCTTAATGCAAAAACCAGGAGAAATATTGCAACCAGTGGTTTATTTTTCAAAACAGCTTGATTCAGTGATAAGGGACTGGCCTCCTTGTCCTCAGGGCGGTACCTGCCATCTGCCTGTTGCTCAAGGAAGCTAAGAGGCTGACTTCAGTTCAGCCCATCATGATTTATGTGCCTTACCAAGTCCTGGGGAGCGGAAGGATGGCTACTTGCTGATGGTGGGCAGATTAAGCCAGTATCAGGCTGTCCTGCTCAATTACCTCAAAGTAAACTACAGGCCACTGGGGCCTTAAACCCTGCCACTTCGTTGACATCTACTGGGCAACCGAAGGAACTAGTACACAACCGGCTAGCGGTCATAGGTTGAGAGTCTTCCAATCACCCCGATCTGAAGGACACAGCCCTCCAGGGTGCAGACTGGATGATCGTTGTCGACAGAAGCAGCCTGGTTGCCAACAGAAGGAGGAATGCTGCCCAGGCTATAGTGACTCTCTCAGAGGTAACAGCTGCAAGAACTCTCCCATCAGGGACTTCTGTGCAAATGGTTGAGTAAATTGCCCTTACCAGAGCCTTGCAACTGTCCCAAGGTAAAAGCACCAACATCTAAACTGATTCCAAATATTCCCTTATGATAGTACATGCATATGGAGCTATTTGGAAAGAAAGGGGACTGTTAAAGGCAGATAATACTGCAGTTAAATACACAAAGCCATGTTGGAGCTATTGGAGGTGGAGACGACCCCAAGGGAAATAGCTGTTATGCATTGTCCAGGCCACCAGCACAGTGATTCCAAACCAGCTAGAGGGAACGCTTTCACTGACTGCACAGCCAGGCACCCAGCCAGCAGCAGTGCTGGGTTCCAGGCAGCTTTAAGTCCCCAAGTAGATCTGCCACCTTTCAAATCCGGTATAGTCTTGAGGGTAAAAAGGCTGCCAAGGACAGAAGATTTATTCAAGATAAAAAAAAAAAGGTTGAAAAGTAAATGATGACAGCCTGGTTTCGGTGCCAATGCACCTTGTTCACCCACTGCCACAATATACTCATGAAAGCGTGCATTTTGAATGAGAGGCCCCATTAACTTTAATGCAAAAATATGTCAAAGGAAAGGACCTGAAGTCTCACTTGGAAAGTATAACACAACACTGCCACCTTTGTGCTGAAAACAAGCTCAATAGCCATAGCAGAGGACAGCCTGGACGACAGGAGAGAAATTTTGCTTTGGGAAAACAAACTTTCTGCATTGACGGGGATATGTCTCAGATATTTGGGGCTCATAATACCTAAAGAAATTAAAAGTAAAAACTAAAACAGATATTTTTGAAGCAACGTTATTATCCACAATAACCTTATTCATAATAACCTTATTCACAATAATCGAAAGGTGAAAACAATGCAAGTGAGAAACAGCGAATGAAAGTGTATACACACATAGTGTGTGCACACAATGGAACATTATTTAGCTTTAAAAAGGAAGGGAGTTCAGATACATGCAATAATATGGTTGAACCTTGAGGACATTTTGCTAACCTAATTAAGCCAGATACAAAAGGACAAGTACTGTATGATTCCAACTATATGAGGTGCCTGGAATAATTAAATGCAGAGACAGGAGGTAGAATGGCAGTTGCCAGAGGATGAAATAAGGGGGACATGGGGACTTGTTTAATGAGTAGAGTTTTAGGTTGGGATAATTAAAATTGTGTTAGATGTATACTGCTGGTGATGCTCGCTCAATAAGGTAAATGGACTTAATGCCAGCAATCTGTATGTTTTAAAATGGTTAAATGACGAATTGTATGTTGTGTATATTTTTTTCCACATTAAAGAAAAGGTTTAGTGACAAATGACAAAGCCAAGCTACATTAAAGATCTACACCCATTTCCTTCTTCCCCAGGCCCTGAGAAGTACAGAGACACAGTTTTAACCAAGTCCATCAGGGTGTCCAGTTTCAATCACAAGCTGCTGGTATGATCCTCAACAAGCCAGGATTCAAGTGCAAGCCCACCTGCAACCAGGTGAGCCCTTAGCCCACCGGGGCCTTCTCTGACTTCCTGCTCTTCACACGCTTCCTGCTTAATTATGTTTCCATGTTTCGGGGTTGATGTCATCTGTGTAGATGAGAGTTCCTTTCACATAATACAATAGGAAAAATAGGGATAGGGTTAGGTTTAACCTGCTTTTCAGGACTCCTCTCTGTTGAGAACTTTCCTTTTGCTTAATAAATTCTACTCCACTCATTCTCTGATGTCAGCACCCCTAAATCTAGATTTCATCTCAGACATAAAGAAATAAAAACCTGTCTCTTAAAGCTGGTATCATTTATAGCCTACCATACGTCCCCTTCTAGATATAGTCCCTCTATTTGCTGAGTTTACAGTTTCTTTCAGGATTTGTGGACATCGTTTTTCATCGTACTCACAGAGAACTCCAGCATTCCTGTTTACATTCTCAACAACGAAAAGTTTCTACTCAAACCTAGATTATACCTCAGGGAACTGCTTACATGTTATAATGAATACAGACAAGGAAGTACTTGTAACTACTTTGTCTGTGAACCTTTAACACATTTTTTCCCCATTTATTTTATTGCATTTTAGGTTTGGGGGTACATGTGAAGCACATGCAAGATTGTTGCATAGGTACACACGTGGCAGTGTGATTTGCTGCCTTCCTCCGCATCACCTGCATCTGGCATCTCTCCCCTTGCTATCTCTCCCTCTCCCCAGCTCCCCACCCCCCACCGTCCCTCCCCTATTCCCCCCCAACTGACTCCAGTGTTTAGTGCTCCCCTCCCTGTGTCTATGTGTTCTCATTGTTCAACACCCGCCTGTGAGTGAGAACATGTGGTGTTTGATCTTCACACCATGGAATATTATGCAGCCATCAAAAACGATGAGTTTGTGTCCTTTGTAGGGACATGGATGAACCTGGAAACCATCATCCTTTAACACATTTTATACTAATAAAGCCTCTTCCTGTCTGTTTTGCACTACACAGGAAATTCTCATTTCACATACAAATCTGGGTTTCCTTGCAGGACTTGTGACAGGGGCATGGCTTGCCTGTTCAAACTCCTTCAGGGAAGGGAGCATGCAGATGGGCCGGTGCGCAGGCTGGGGTGAGCACTTTGGGCTCTAGCTCCATGGTAGTGTCTCGGGGTGATTGCCTGCAACCCCAGTGTTACAAAGATCTTACAGCGTTTTCATCTGCAGACAGACTGAACGTTAATCAGCTCCAAGGACCCTCTGCCTTATCTCAAAGGCAGAAGGCTAGTGTGACAGCTTTCTATATGCCAAGCTTTTATTTTCTTTTTTATAATTTCCGTAGTACTATTATGTTGTGAATTTCTTATTTTTTTAGATTTTCTGTTGTTTGTAGTTTATATTTTTCACTAGCAATTTTAGCATATTTAAGACAGCTGTTTAAATGCTTCCCGACTAATTTTAATGCCTGTGATTCTTTAGAAATCATTTCTAGTAATTTATTTTCTTTCTCATGGTGGACTGTGACGTCCTGTTTCTTTGTATGCCTTGTTATTTTATTTAATTGGGCATTTGAAAAAATAAACATCTTTTTTACCGTATACAGATTTGTTCTGTGTCATGACAGTCATCGACTAACATGTGTGGCATGTTCTCAGTCGAGGCATCAGCCCTACATAAAACCTTAAGGCCTCCTCGGTTTGTTTCTGAACATGCACCTTTGTGGACTGCACGTGCCCTTTTACTTTTCCTGAAATAAACAATGGCTTTTGAATCGCTTGCTGTTACAAAGTTCCGCATCCCAGTTCCTCCTCAATGGCTTAGATGGACTACCGCATGCCTCTTCCCCTAATGTCTTCCCTATAACATCTGTATGTGGATAGTCACCCTGAATCTCTACTGAGCTGCTCCATAAACACACAAATCAATTTATCACAGCCAATTTTAGATATTTTCTGATGCTTCCATGAGTCATCTGGGAATCTTATAATCCACCATCTTGTTGAAATTGCTCTCTCTGAAAAATTTCAATGTCTTTATAATATTACATTCATGTCAATGTATAACAATTTACCTATTATTCAATTTCTGTTTGTTTCTTGACAAAGCAAAGAGAAGCAATCAGGGAACTGCAATTGTGACTACTCCGAGACACTCAATCATGAATCATGCAAATTACAATCATGTTCTAACCTGCTGTTCAAGGGAGAATAAAATAGAAATTATCGCATATGAGGCTTATTCACCTGTTTACATATAATCAGTTACCAGTTTTTCTTTATGAAGAATGTTTAACAATATTATAAAGTATGTATAATAGTTACCGGGTTTTTGGCTTGTTACTTTTTGGTAGTCTCTCCTAAAACTGGCTGGAAAAGGCAAATAAGGCACTGTTTGCATATTACAAATGATATCCAAAGTCCAAAAGCTGTTAATAAGTCATTCTCCAATAAAGTTTTATCATTTTCCTTTTTTATTTACACCCATATCAGGAGTGCAACTTTACCAGGACTGCACCTGCATCAGGAAGGCATATTTCTCTTACAAGGCTAAGAAGAAAGAAACAGAAATTTGCTGATGAAAAAAGTAATGCATTTTTAAAATTTTAACTTTAAGTTTTGTTTTGTTTTTTCCCATTTATTTTATTGCATTTTAGGTTTTGGGGTACATGTGAAGAACATGCAAGATTGTTGCATATGTACACACGTGGTAGTGTGATTTGCTGCCTTCCTCCCCATCACCTACATCTGGCATCTCTCCCCTTGCTATCTCTCCCCAGCTGCCCACCCTCCACCGTCCCTCCCCTATTTCCCCCCAACTGACCCCAGTGTGTAGTGCTCCCCTCCCTGTGTCCATGTGTTCTCATGGTTCAACACCCGCCTATGAGTGAGAACATGCGGTGTTTGATCTTCTGCTCTTCTGTCAGTTTGCTGAGAATGATGGTTTCCAGGTTCATCCATGTCTCTACAAAGGACACAAACTCATCATTTTTGATGGCTGTATAATATTCCATGGTGTATATGTGCCACATTTTCCCTGTCCAACCCAAATCGATGGGCATTTGGGTTGGTTCCAGGTCTTTGCTATTGTAAACAGTGCTGCAATGAGCATTCGTGTGCATGGGTCCTTATAGTAGAATGATTTAGAATCCTTTGAATATATACCCAGTAATGGGATTGCTGGGTCAAATGGAAGCTCTATTTCTAGGTCCTTGAGGAATCGCCACACTGTCTTCCACAATGGTTGAACTAATTTACACTCCCACCAACAGTGTAAAAGCATTCCTATTTCTCCACATCCTCTCCAGCATCTGCTGTCTCCAGATTTTTTAATGATTGCCATTCTAACTGGCGTGAGATGGCATCTCAATGTAGCTTTGATTTGCATTTCTCTGATGACCAGTGATGATGAGCATTTTTTCATATATTTGTTGGCCTCATGTATGTCAAACTAACTTTAAGTTTTTACTGAGGGCAAAAGTTTAAAGAAATGCTCAGTGGTCATTCCTTTAAACTGTGGCTGTGAGAGAGAGAACAATGAAAATTAGTCATTTCAAATGCTGCAAGACACAGAAGGAATATTATTTGACATACATTGTCAAAATATGATGGAGGAAGTCAGTGCGTTCTGTGCAACATCATAGGAGAGGAATCACAGGAGCTTCCACTGTATTCCTTCATAGTTCCTTCCTTCTGCCTATTTCCCCATGTTAATTTCACTATACTAAAGATAATTAAGATTATATCTTTAATTATAGGTTGAGTCCTGTGTTATGGTACAAACGAAAAAGGCTTTGTAGCTGGAGGTTTCAATAGTCTTATGTAAGGTCACAATTTGTTCTACAAATCTCTTTGAATAATTTATGTCATATATAGAGATTTGGAATAGCAAAAGTCCTTCAGAGAGAAATTAATGAGTGTATCATGACCATATAATAATTTACTTATGAATTTTCTTAGATAAGAAACGGTTGAACTGGATTCAATTTTTATCACAGCCCGTGAAAAACTTCCTCTGTACCCCGTCTCACATGCCATTGGTTAACCAGCAGACAGTGTGTCCAGGGGCGTTGCCAGCTCATTGTTCTAATAGCCTGTGAGGGAGGGAAGGAGGAAGGAAGAAACATTTGCCAGCCAGGCCAGTGACAGAAATGGATTCGAAACATCGGTGTATGAAGCTGAATGATGGTCACTTCATGCCTGTCCTGGGATTTGGCACCTATGCACCTGCTGAGGTAACAATCATGTTTTCAGGGTTGAGAATTCAAAGGAGAAAAGCTAGAATAAGTGGAAGTTGACCGGGTTTGTGTTCCTACATGCTCTGCATAAATCCCCTGGTCTGTGTCCCTAGGTTAGAGTGGTACTTTATGCACAAAGAGAAAATGTCAGTGTTTGTTCTGCTTTGCACTCTGGCCACAGGATCGTCTACTGCTTATCTAGGGCACTGTTTTGTCTTCTGTTTATGTTTATTTCACAGCTTGTCGGAGTCTGTAAAACTCAGCAGGAAAAACACTGCCTGCCTGCTGCCTCTCTTGAAGATTGATTGCATGCAATGGGAGTGGTTTCTCTGTTTCTTTGTATAGTCAAAGAGATAGTCACTTCTTCTAAGACATAATTCAGAGGAATCTCTATGGCAAAAGTTAGTGGAGATGGGGTGCATGAAGTCTGTGGGGAGGGTATCACGGTTCTGATGGGCCTTGAGCACCACACAGTAATACTGGACCTGGACTAACGAGAGTCTCCCATGTGCTACTCTCAGCCCTGGGAAAATTACCTGAAAGGATAAAATATCCTGTTTTTAAGAAAAAAAAAAAAAAAAACTAGAACCTAACAAGAAAAGTTTAAATTCTTTGTCTTTGTTAATATGGGTCACATTTGTATCAAAATACTGTAACAGAATTTTCTGGTTTCTCTGACAAAAAAATTAATGGAATGGATTTTATTTTCTAGACTTAGCTATTTCTACACTGGAAGAAAACTTGTATCTCAAGACTGCCTTGAGAATACAATATGTGTGAATACAGACTAGTTACATAAAATTTGAGTCTCACATTTCTTATCTATAAGATATGAGGGTTTACACAGGGACATTTTGAAGACCACTAACAGGGGTGGCTTATGTTGTAATATATGTTGTCACGGAGAGGAAGTAAAGATGAGGACACCCCTGAGGCTGCAGCCCTGGTAAGCCTTTGAGTGCTCCCACAGCAGGGAAAAGATCAAGGATGGTATGAGAAGAGGGCTGTGAGACCACTACCTAGTTCCTTGTAATTTCGTGGAAAAAAGAAAGCCTCTGAAATACTTTTCAGATGAGAAAATACTTTATTTTGTTTCTGTTTTTGTCATTTAAAAGATACACTTTCAAATCAGTATTTAAATTTTTACAAAAGTCAGAAACTGTAAATTTCACTGCCATCATATTTTTCCTAAAAGAGTTGTCTTTCATTTATGGAGCTGAAACCCATTTTGCTAATATCTGACTTCTTGCAGTCGCTTGCTTATACATACCAATCAACATCCTTAGAGCACACATCATTCCTCCTACTATTTAGTTCTGTCATGCAGACATAATGGCTAATGGCTGTGTAGAAAAGACTTAATAGACTGCTATCCATAGATGTGCCTATTTCCAATATCAATCTGGCTGGTATCTGAGAAGGTGGATTTCTCACTATTTCCTAACTGATAAGGATCGTGGCTGTAAGTAACTGCTTGTGCGAACTGCGGGGTTTCTGTGCACCTGCTTTCCTTTGGGAGACTGGAAGCTTTGTGTCTGCTAGGCAGAGTGAATCAATCCAACCAGTCCCAGTCAAAATCTTAGGAATGGAGTATGCAGACAGCATCTCTTGTAGACAACATTTCACATACATTGTCAAAATGTGATGATGGAGGAAGTCAGGGTGTTCTGTGCAACATCACAGGAGAGGAATCACAGGCGCTTCCACTGTATTCTTTCATAGTTCCTTTCTTCTGCCTATTTCCCCATGTTTATTTCGGTATACTAAAAATAATTAAGATTATATCTTTAATTATAGGTTGAGTCCTGTTAATTTTTCCAAAAAATCACTGAACCTAAAAGTGTTTTGGGGAGACCTCCATCCAAGCCATTGGTCAACCAGTGATTTTTCTGGGACTTCAGAAGTTCCTGCTATGCTTAATCCTGATTCCTAACCGGGAAAGACCCAGGCAGACTGCAACAGGCTTATGATACAGAACACATCCAAGAAAGAAGGAAAAGCTGATTTTTGTAACTGTCACTGCTTGTGCCTGAACTAACTCTCAGGCACATGAGTCAGAAAATACTACCTTTGATTGCTCCCCCAGGTTCCTAAAAATAAAGCTGTAGAGGCCACCAAATGGGCAATAGAAGCTGGATTCCGCCACATTGATTCTGCACATTGTTACAATAATGAAGAGCATGTTGGACTGGCCATCCGAAACAAGATTGCAGATGGCAGTGTGAAGAGAGATGACATATTCTACACTTCAAAGGTACTGTGCCTATGATAAGCATGTATGCAGATGTATTTATTGTGATTGTGTGGAGGTGGCAATTCTATGAATGGATCCATAGTTGTGGGTGAATTGTGTTTATTCATTTCAATTTATTCACAAATATTCATGTATTAAAACTAAAATCAAAGGCAGGAAATGAAGATGACTTTCTCATCTTTGCATTGTTCAAATTTATGACTTCAGGTCCCTTTACTTTCTTGAATTCAGCACAGATCAATATAGTTTAACATAGACTAAGAATCACAGAAAACATTAATCATATTATGGTATTTCTTACCTCTTGGGTAAATTTCTTACATTTGTTATGATTCTAAGTTTCCATTATCATCTGGATTAGAGAGAGAGAGAAAGAAATATATGTGAGCTCTGTGAGTATTAAATAATGGTATCTACATTGTCTTAAACTGTGTCCAGCCCAAGTTCGCATATTAAAAACTGTGTTCACCTCCTCAGTTGCTAAACCCCAAAGATGCTTATTCTTGCCCATTGGGCTGAGTGGATGAAAGAATTTAACTATTAAAATGAGTTGTAAAACATACCAAAAATAATTCAGATAATGGATATGCTTGTTATTTGATAACAACTTTGACCTTTTGAGTATTTCATTCTGTCGTTCAATATATGTAATAGCTATATATTCAACATAAATAAAATTCATTAGGATATGACAGAACAAAATATTCACAAATATTCATGTGTTAAAACCAAAATCAAAGGCAGGAAACAAAGACGACTTTCTCATCTTTGCAGCATTTAAAGGGTATAACAAGAAGAAACAGAATAATTTGGCCTGTGGTCATCAGTTTTGAAGTAGTGGAAAATGTCTAAATATTAGGTGGAGCAAACTAGAAAAATTGGGTCAAGTGTTCATTCAACACAACTTCCTTTCTCTAACCTCTGCAGCTTTGGTGCACTTCCCATCGACCAGAGTTGGTCCGACCAGCCTTGGAAAGGTCACTGAGAAATCTTCAACTGGACTATGTCGACCTCTATCTTATTCATTTTCCAGTGTCTCTAAAGGTAGGCAGCTTGTGTGATCAAATTAATTTCACTTCTGTTGTCAGCATAAATACTGTTTTCATGGATATTTGAACTGAGCTTTTTCTTAGGAGGACATAGGGATTATAACATGGAAGGAGAGCCCTAAGTATAACTCCTAGTTCCCTTTCTATTGACTATATTTTAAATCCTTACTTCTCTGATACATGTCTACAAGAGAAGAGAGTGCAGAAACCTCAAAGGCTCTGCCTCAAAAACTTGAGGAAATGACAGTCGTCTCCTTGAAGGCAAAGGCCTTAGTTATGACTCCTGAGCTCGCCTCTTGGGATGTCACAGACACAGAGTTTCATGAAGCCGTGGTGTCCAGGAAAACTGCTGTACATATGGTGCACAATGGTCCATCTTCTCGCCTGTTTTCAAGGGGACATGGATGTGGAGGAACTCAGTCTGGGTGGGTTTTAAACACAGACCTTCATGTAGACTTGGGAAACCTTGTTGCTTCTGCTTCCTCTCTTTTCACACTGGAGTTTTTATCTTTGTTTAGCCAGGAATTCTTGTATCATTCATAACTTTTGATTTAAAGTTACAGAAAACTACTCAGGCTAGTTAATGCAAGAGTTTATTAAATGTGAAAATGGGAAGTCAAAGCCATGGAGACATTTAAGAACTTAATAAAATCTCTAGAAATACATACTTTCTCCATCCTTATCTCTGCCTTATTACAAAAGGGTTTTTTTTTTTTTTTCTTCAAATATTTGTTCCAACCTTTTCAATTGTTGGCAATGACAGCTTTGGAGCACTTTAAGGCTCATACTCATTGCCGTAAGAGAGCTCCTGTGGGTCTCCCAACTTCCAAAGTAGCCTTGAAAACACCTTCATTGACCATGACTTGTTCATGGTCCTGTCCATGGAACATCACATGTTCAGGGAGATAAAGAACTCTGATAGTGGCACCTGGGTCAAAAGTAGAATCCATCATTCCAAGATATCAAGGTCTTTTGAAGAGATACATTGTCACAGACAAAATTATCGAAGCAGAAAAAAGTAATGGAAGTCAATGAGGACACTCCATTAGGAAGCAGAAAGATGGTATTTATTTATACATACAACAGTTGTAAGATGTTAGAGGAAGCCTGTCTCCCGAAGACATTCCTTATGCCTCCACATGTAACACACATTGGAGCATTGTATCCCTACGTCATGGAAGATTCGTGTCCTTAAATGTACCTGAGAGCATGGCTATGTGTGGAGAAATTGATTTGTGACATCACTAAACTGACTGCTTCCACTTCAGCCAGCGGAGGAGCTGATCCCAAAAGATGAAAATGGAAAAATACTATTTGACACAGTGGATCTCTGTGCCACGTGGGAGGTAAGTGCAAGGAGGTGAGAACACAGATAAGAAATATGAGATGGGAGACATCTGGTTCCTACTTTCCAAGTAAAAGAATGGAAAATGCACCATTGAATCAAAAACTTAGGATTTTTACAGAGGCAGTTTTTGTGAGCAATGAGGAAAAGCAAATCACAGCAATACAAAAGAGAGATGTGGAGGAGAATTGGGGGTTAGGAGGACTGGAATCCCTTTCCTTCCCTGTGCATTAATCTCTCCAGTTTTCTAAGGAGGAAACAGAAATTCTAGCTCTTGCTTTCACTATCTTCTTGCCCACTTTTCTGTTTTATTTTTTGCCCTTTAAGAACTGCTGCTAGCTACGTTGACTGTCATTACCTTGACAGTTTTTACTTTCACAGTTCTATCTTACATTTATCTTGATCTTCGGTCAACTGCGAAAATGATATCTCACAATTCCTTTTTCCCAGGCCATGGAGAAGTGTAAGGACGCAGGATTGGCCAAGTCCATCGGGGTGTCCAACTTCAACCGCAGGCAGCTGGAGATGATCCTCAACAAGCCAGGGCTCAAGTACAAGCCTGTCTGCAACCAGGTGAGCGCCCTCAGCCTCCTCTCTTTTCTGTTCTTCATGCCCCTCTTCCTGTCCTATTGCCAAGTATCCATTCATTCAGTCCCACTTATCTTTGTGAAGAAGATTTGCGAGCAAAGTCTCTGTCTAGAAGGGCATGGAGGGCCCTTACTTGTACCCTGCTTCGAAAAGTCTTAGCAAAAAGGTGGGGTGACTTTAATGCTGAATTATGTTATATTTAGGGGAGGTCAATTCTATCAAGGAGGCCAAGGATTGTCAATTAGATTCAGGTAAAGTTGGAGTTACCCCTAAGCTATGATAGATGACCAGAGCGTGGATGGGCAAAGGTGATTTGGAGGGACTGTGTGTAGATATGAAGCCATGAAAAGATGGAATGAACAGTGCATGAGGAGAGAGTGAGAATAAGGGAAGAGAGATACTAGGGTTTGCATGGGGTTCAGATGTCTCAGTGCCTCTTGGTGTCTGTGCTTTCTTGACCAAGGGCATAGATACAATAAAAATTAGCTGCAGAGACTGAAGTTCATCCATGGTAGAAAGAGAAAATGACCTGTGTATGAAGATACTTGTTCACAGTGGGTGAAATCACCACTGAGGAACGTTTAGCAGAACGTGGAGCTGACCTAGGACTGCACGTGCTCCAAGTCTGCTGCTCTCTTTGGAGTGTGTCATGCAATCAGCTGTTTAAACATATCTACTCTATGCATGGTTCTTTCATAGCCTAAAGATAATTCCACCTTTGCCCTGAGTCCTGACAGACGATTCCAGGCTTCTTTGATCAAATTGATGCCCCCACACGTTACACACGTTTCAGCATTGAAGTCACTACACCTTTCCCAGTAACTTAGACATTTTTATTCTATTTTACTTTTTTAAAAGATCTACAATGGAAATACATGATGTATATTTGTGAATTTGGTATAATAACACAGTGCCGTGATAATTCAATAAAAGCATTGAGAAGTTAATGTGGTTTTAATATTAGTAGTTCCTCAATTTTTTATTATGACAATTTCCAAACTTTCCAAAAATTTGATAAAAATAATACTGAATACCCATGTTACCATTTATATTCAAAGTTACTCAATTACTAACATTTTCACATTGTTATATAGGGGCATATCTGCATCAATACACATAATGTTTCTAGAATCTTTTCAAGTCAAATCATAAAGATGACAATTGAGCCCTGGAGACCTCTCATAGCATGCCACAGGAATGAAGATATTCTCCCAGTTACAGTGCCATTACTATATCTAAGAAAATCATCTCTAGTGTCCCCATGTCATTTGGTATCCAGTCCATATTTGAATTTTCCATTGTTGAATCAAAACGTCTTTTGTAGCTCTTCTTTTTAAACCAGAATTCAATTGTTTTTATATTGTTGTATTTTGATATCAGTTAACTTGTTTTTCTCAGTTTTTGAAGGTTTCTGTAAATTAGACGTTAGATGTGAGTGATTTATTACATCGGCTTAAATCTTTTGGGCAAGAAAATGTTTTTATCGTGCCGTGTTTTTCAAATTGCACCACACTAGACTGCATGCAATCTCAGATTGCTCCACTTGTGGGGAAGCTAGTTTTAAAAATTTGGTTAAGCTAACGATGGTCAGATTTGTTGATTTTAACACATGTTTTCTCTTTAACAATTACTAGTAATATTCTGGTGGATAATTCTCAACAGAAGAAGTCATATACCCATGACAAATTTTCACATCTGATTGAGTATACATCAGTGATTTGAATGTTTTTTGTGTTGTATTTCTGTTATCTTATTTGTCATTTCCTTGGGGTTTTTACATACTCATTTTTAATTTTAATGACTTGTTTTATTATTCTTACCTGATATTTTACTAAAAATAATTTCTTACCAAGTAAAAATAATAAACTATTATTCCTCTAAGTCAGGGTAAAAGTTAACTTTTTCCTTCAATTAGCAGTGTACTGAGAATGTAATTGCTGTAATGACTGCCATCAGACTAGGCAAATATTGCTGTTCTTTTTCTCATTCTCTCACTAATTTCTATAGACTCAGAGATTTTTGTTCTTTATTTTTAATTCATTTTACTTAATTATTTTTCAAAAACTTTTCCTCTTTACTGAAACATAAAACACATTTACAGCATGCAAGTTAACTTAAAATTAAATGATGTCTTCCCAAACCAAGTATTTGTAAATGTATCTTCAAGCACTGAAAATAAACCAACATATTCCAGAGGCAGACTCAGACCGTCACCTCATGTAAAATGGAGCTAAGCACAAACTGAGAGTTATGCACAGCGTTAGTTTTCTTAAGTTAGGCGAGTAACTTAAGTAATTGCCATGAATAAATATTATTCTCTTATTTCACGGAGTTTTTCTTCTGAACCATCTATCATTGCCATTCAGAGAAACATTAATATAGCCAATCAAAAACACACTGCAAATTGAAATGTGTCAATATCCTAGATCAGAAATTTTAATTTTTAAGAGTAAATGCTGTTTAATGTCCTACCATAACAAAAAGCAGTTCACTGAAAACAAATGTATGAAATTCTTGTTACACTTTATGAAAGTCTGAAATCATACATAGAAAAGAACCATCAAGATATTTTTTAAAAATTTAACTTTATATATTCTGAACCACATGCTAATTATAATTCATTGTTCGTTACACAGCACCAATACCCATTTTATTTAATTTTTAATGCTTACATCTACTCATTAGGTCGTTTTTGTCTGTCAGAACTGCTCTCATGAGTCTTTGACCATTTTCTTGATTTCTGTCACAATTTGATGCTCAAGGCTCAAAGAATCTGACCCTATCCCAGCTCTGAAAATGGCCATGTCTCCTTCTAGCGGTCAAAGTTATTTAGAAACCAGGATAGGGTGTAGAGAGTTGCTTGTGCTCAGAAATGGCATTTCTATTTTCTTAGGAGAGAGGGATATAAAATTTATGTTTATGAAAATGATCACTTCTTGACAATAATATTCTGAGTTCAAACTTAATGTTATACATTATTCAGCTTCTTTTACTTTAGTCATTTTTATACTAACATAACTTTTGGGTTATCTGATGCTTTTCCATCTTGGTCATCTGCAGGTGGAATGTCATCCTTACCTCAACCAGAGCAAACTGCTGGATTTCTGCAAGTCAAAAGACATTGTTCTGGTTGCCTATAGTGCTCTGGGGTCCCACCGAGAAAAAGCATGGTAATAAGAGCAACAGGAAGTTTACCTAAAACACCACATTTTGATAAAAGCTTTTAAAAAGATCATGCTCAGTTTCCTGGAGTTCACTCACAGCTGACTTGGCGAGAGGGAAGAATTTGCATTTCTGACGAGATCCCAGGTGATGCTGCTGCGGCTGTTCAGGGGCCTCACTTGAGAAGCTCTGGTTCAGAATGAACATCTTAATCTTTTAGGGAGCCTCCTAACAAACTGTATCCGCAGCCTCAGGGCTTCAGCATTTCTGCCTTTCCTCCCAGGGTGGATCAGAACTCCCCGGTTCTCTTGGATGACCCAGTTCTATGTGCCTTGGCAAAAAAGCACAAGCGAACCCCAGCCCTGATTGCCCTGCGCTACCACCTGCAGCGTGGGGCTGTGGTCCTGGCCAAGAGCTACAATGAGCAGCGGATCAGAGAGAACATGCAGGTGAGGAGCGGGGCTGTGGGCATCAGGGCTCCTGCATGGTGTCCTTGAGAGGTGTGCTTCTTGTAAGGCTCTCAGGACACCTTTGGGCCAGCTCCCTTTCCCTGTGATTTGCTGTATGAACTTTTTGTGTGCATTATAAGGGTTTCTTCTACTCTACCACAGGAGTGGCAGCACAGGTGGAGAGAAATGGGTGGGATAAAAAGCAGAAATCTGGGTTAGCATTAAGCCAGTGATACCCATATTCTTCTGCTAGGGATATCTCCTTTTTAAAATTTTCTATAATGAGGAGTTTGATTAGACATTCTTTAGTCTCCATATCATCGTGGATTTTTTTCTTTTATAATAATGTAGTATAAATTTCTTATATTTATTCTCTTAGAATTTTACCTTTGCCAAGTGCTTAACTCTGCCTGTTTTTTCTTGGGAGTTGGGGGGGTGGTCGTTTGTTCTTATTTTTATGTGTAGGAGACCATAATTATACCTATAGCTAAGGATATAAGACAAACCCACTGAACATAGAGGCTTAATGAGCATTTATTGAGCTCAAGATTCCATGGTTAGAAAATTAGCCTGAGCTCAGCCTAAACTTAGTCCAGTCCTTCTATTCCTGGCTGGGCTCTGTGTGCAGGGCAGTGAGGCTGCTCTGCTTGGAATGTCCATGGGGCATCTATCTGGGCACCTCCCTGTCCTCCACGCAGTTCTTTATCCTCCAGCCATCCAGCCCAGGCTTCACCTCAGCACAGGACACTAGCCCAAGGCAGTGAGTGGACACATGCAAAGCCTTTTCAGGTCTAAGCTCAGAGAGCTGCCACACCATTTTTTCTGGGAAATTCTATCACTTCATGCAAGTTACAGGACAGGTCAGACTCTACTATGTATGTGATATGTGTGAAATAATTTATCAATGGGTGTATATATATATGAGTATATATACTTGATATATTATTTCATATATTAAGAATACATCCAAGTATTTAAAGAATTAATATCCAGAATCCATATCTATCTATCTATATATCTATATGTAGATAGATATATATGTTTCCTAATTAGTTGTGTATATACAAAATATATACCGTATATAATACATCATAAAACATGTTATATATATGACATATATCATGTATATGTATATATGTCACTATTTGCTAAAACATTAAGTAAAATCAGTGTATAAATCTATAGGATACTCTGAAATAGTGATACAGAGAATGAGAGAGAGTAAAAAATGACAATGAAACGATGAATCTAGGTAGCAGCATTTATTGTATTATTTAAGAAATATTTTTAGACATTAGAAAATCCACAAAACGAAAAGGTAAAGTTATGAAAGACTGTAGAAATTACCAGTATTTGTACACATGTGTATGTTCTCTAATTAATCTATTATATATAGACATATATGATATATGGCATATGTGTTATATAATATATATGTTAATTAGTAGCCATACACATATATGTATTTATTCTGGATATTAATTCTTTAGAGATTTGAATGTATTCTTGAAATAATAGCTCCCAAATTTTAAGTGTGCTGTCATATTCTTTGTGGTTATATTTTCACAAACAAAAGTTTCTATCCCTAATGTAGACTAATTTTTTATGCGTCTTTCTTGTGGTTAATGAGTGCTGTGTCTTATCATATATTGGAAATATCACAATATTTTACTGTGTTATCTTACAAAATTGTTAATATTCTTTCCTTGGAAATTTGGTTGTTAATTCTATTGGGATTGTTTTTTAAAATATTATGTGAAATAAGGATCCAAACATGCATATCAAATTTTTGAATTTTTAGCAAAATGCCCACCAACATTTATTGAAAAGTTCATATTTTTTCACATGTCTCTTTTTTTTAACCTGTAACATAAATGAAATGTCCATGAGTAATTATCTGACCTCTCTTCCATCTTCAGTTAACTTATTTACTTTTCTGTACTATGATGTTAAAAAGTAAGTTTCACTTCCAGTATGGTACAAATATTTTTCTAACTTCTTCATTTGTTTAATAATATCTTAGCTGTTCTTGACTAATGTGTTACTTAAAATTGTAAATCATCTTATTAACTTGCACGAGTAAATGTTTTATTCTCTTGTTGACATTGTAATAAACCTGCAGATCAATGTGGAGAGAACTGAGTCTTTGACAATATTGAGATTTCCTATTTATGTTCATATTATGAATTTCTCACTACTTATTAATAAATGGTATTTTAATAAATCTATCATTAATTTCATAACTTTCTCCATGAATTCATCTATATTTTTAGATTTATTCATAGAGTACTGATAATTTTCATAGTTTTTGATAACTTGTTATTTTTGTTTTGTGGATTTTCTAATGTATAGAACACATGGACACAGGGAGGGGAGCACTACACACTGGGGTCAGTTGGGGGGAAATAGGGGAGGGA
>NW_016107606.1:1554153-1585275 GCF_001604975.1 Cebus imitator
TTGAGGAATTGCCACACTGTCTTCCACAATGGTTGAACTAATTTACACTCCTACCAACAGTGTAAAAGTGTTCCTATTTCTCCACATCGTCTGCAGCATCTGTTGTCTCCAGATTTTTTAATGATCGCCATTCTAACCAGCGTGAGATGGTATCTCAATGTAGTTTTGATTTGCATTTCTCTGATGACCATTTTTTTTTTATTACTTTGATAGGTATTTGAATTCCAGTTGACTTCAGAGGACATGAAAACCATAGATGGCCTAAACAAAAATATTCGGTATTTGAACCTTCGTGTGTAAGTAACTTTGGTAATGGGTGTCCTAATTTATTTTCAGAGGAGGAATGTAGGATGGGTGTTTGGAGTGACCTCCACACCAGGGGCACAGAGGCCAGTGTGAGTCAGAGGGGAGACAGGAGCTTTCTGGAACCCTCCTCCTGGATTCACCCCAGAGCTCTGTTCTCTGGCAGTGTGAGTGGTCCAGGGTCAGCGTGGGTCAGCTTGTGACTCTGCTCCCCTGACTCCATGGAACTTTCCAGAGCAGGCAACATCATTGCTGAATCTGCCCCTTCCATATAGGCCTGGTGTTTCTACAACTGTCTAGTGGACATGCTGTGGATCCTGCCCATGTGGCTGCATTAGAAGTTCCCAAATCTGTGTTTATACAACTTTCTTCCCCACCTGCTCAATTTCTTACCACATCAAAGGCATTTACATCAACCTTGTGGGCCAGGTTCCAATTCCCACCTCCTTCATATGGAATTGCTTTCTAGATCCTGTCAATTAAGCATTTTTAATCATTTCAAACCTTTTTCCTCCTTTTCTTTGCATATTTTCCCATGACCCAAACACTGCGTTTGCCTCCACAAAGTCTGTCTTAGTGGAGTGAATAGCAGCACTTGGCCTTGACATTCTGCAATATGAAGTGCTCAGCGCAGAAAATTAAGAAATTTAAAATCAAATAGAGAGTGTGGATGCAAAAGCAACATTGTTGAAGATAATTTATAACCAATAAAAGACGTTTACTATTCGTCTATGTTCTAAGATTCTAGGATTCATAGAAAATCACTCATAAAGAGTGAAAAGAAAGATATGTAACTGCTGGCAGCAGAGATTTTAACAAGTAATAGAGATAATGAGATAATGTATGAAAAAAACAAGCTGAATGGAACATCATAAAAACTCAAAATTTGGTAGATATTATTATTAGTATTTTTTTCATTTAGAGGAAAATAAAAAATGAAAGAGGAAATGATAAAAAGAAAAGGAAAAGAGGCAAGCATTAGAACTTTTCACAACCAATTAATTTTTTTTAGGATCATTAAATCAGTACTATTGTTATTTAGTAGAACTCAAATATGGTCTAGAGTAAACCACTTGCAGGCTTCCAAGTGTTTGCAATTGGCACAATCACATGGGATAGCCTCAATTCTCTAATTAACAAATTATAACTATACGTGTGAGCAGTCATTTATCTGTGTCTTCATATTTTGGGCTTTTTCTACCTATAGAAATGCTTAGCATTGTAGCTTCTTAGATACTGGACCCTATGTCATAAACAACAAATTGCATTTCTGAATCTAACAAATATGTTGCATGTGATAGACAGGTAGTAAGTAATAAGTAAAGTAGTAAAGTATAGTTGTTACCAGTATAATTGTCACACTCAAAATTGTTTATTAGTGACAAGCATATAGCTTGCTTATTCCTCTTCAACGTAAGGCAGAATGCATTCCTGTTTTTACCGAGAATTTGAAATAGAAAAGATTAGAATATCTCTTTGCTCTGTTGACAGATGTTGAGAAATATGTTTGAACATTTGACTTCATGTGTTTCATGTGTTAAGTTTCAGGCCAGGAATAGAATAGAATTAAATAATTCTTTATTTTGAAAATACAGATATAATAAAGTCACATTCATTAAACTAAGAAATGCAGATTCTACAGTGGTCAGAAGATGAATTTCTTAACAGCCACACTAGTGGCAGCTTCCTAGAAATCACTGTACTACCCGCTAGTAACGGAGTCATTGTCATTCATAGTGTGCGTTTTTCTTTCTCTTTCTAGTCTTGCTGACCACCCTAATTATCCATTCTCTGATGAATATTAACATAGAGGGTGTTTTATGAGGTCTACCAGAAGGCCCTACATGTGGATGGTGACACAGAGGCTGTCTCTATGCTGGTGACTGGACACATTGCCTCTGGTTCAATCCCTCCTGCTTGGCAACTTCAGCACGCTATAGCAAAGCCCAATGACAGAAAATAAACACAATAAATTTTATTTTTCATTTTGAAAAAGTTAAATGCTTTCTCCTAAAGATTCTTCACCTACTTTGATCTCCAGAACTTGTATGCTTTCTTTCCTTCCAACACATTAGTGCCTCCAAATTGTGATATTCCTTTAAGTTGAGGACTGGGGGTAGAAGGTGATAACAACCATTTAAGACTCATTTCGGCGGTGGGAGTGGGAAATTCATTCCTTTCTGGGAAAGGGGCAAGTGACAGGTGGTTATCAGTCAGTACCTCTCTAGCTGTTGTAGAAAGAAGCACAGGCAGCATGGACTCTGGAGGGTGAGCGATATCGACAGGGTGATTGGCAATCCATGGGCTCCCTCTAGCAGCGTGAGGGTTAGAGCTTCTGGAGCCTTGGGAGGAGGCATCCCTGTGGGAGGGGTGGTTATGGAGATGGGAGGGCACCCATCAGGAAAAGTGATTACGAGTCAGGTATGGGGAGGTTTCATAGGATAGGGTCGAGCACACCTCCACCTGGAAAAATACATCAGCACTCTTTTATTTGATAATATGTCTTGTTCATAAAAGGAAACTTTCCACAATGTTTCAACAAACCCCACAGATGAGGGACAGGCCTGGACCTTCAATGTGTGCCAGTTACAGCATTAACCCTGTGGGTCTGTGGTGGGGCAGGACATCAAAGACGTCATTGACTGATCACATTCCCCTGAATATCTTATATTAAAAAATATTCTTAGATTCTAAAAATATGCTATTAATTTGTTATATTCAATCTTTTAAATGTTTTATACATTAAATAAGGCATAGTTACAAGCACAAAACACAAAATATCCCAAAGCCATGATGTGTTACTCTCAAGATTTAAATGGGAAATAATATATCTAACAAACAAATGTTCCAAGTCTTCAAAAATATTTTGGAAACAGGGTATGTAAAATAGCACACTGTTTTCAAACTTTAGTAAATATTAAGAACAACTCTTACAAAGTCATTTAATTCTTTTACATAATTTTCAGGGGAACCAAGTAAATCAGCTAATCATGAAAACAAGATTTTCATTTTAGACAACACTTTTGAAAACTCGGGATAATTTCATGTCTTAACGATGAAAGCATTTTGAGGAGGACAATGGTTTTCTACCTGGTCACACTTAATAACACATTTACTCTCAACTATTCTTACTCTGGTGGCCACATTAGCCCCATCAAAGAGTCTTTCTCGAGCCATGTCTTACAGCTGATAGGCATCCCAGCATGTTTACAGCTCAAGATTTTTCCATAAATTACTTAATCCATAAAATTGGAGGAATCCATCAACTTTGGAGTGCTCTAGACAAATTTTTTGGATTATTTTTGGTCTGTCATTCTGTTGATGATCTTACATATTCTCTGCTTTACATATCACCTCTAGACTGAGAAATCCCCCCAAAATATTTCTAGCTCAGTTTTTTCCTACAAATTCTGAATGAAAGATCACAATGTGAACTCTCCATCTCCATGTTAGAGTCTAACGGACATTCACATTTAGCCTGTCTCAAACAAACCCCATGTAATCCACTGCCAACCTGTTCTACCTCAGCTTTCTCAGTCTAAGTAATCTCTACAAGAAAGATCTCCACACACACAAAAAAATTATTTCACATCTCAGAAAGTTGCTTGATGTAATTGTCAAGAAAAGATTGACATTTTGTTAAAATTTAGTAGCCAAGTGTGTAATGCTCAAGAAAAATTTATATTCTAAATCTCTTTAGCATGCGTAACTTTTTTTTCAAGATGTGAAATAATCATTAGGGCAGTCATTTGTAAATACTAAAGCTGCTATGGGCTTTTTTCCAGTCCTTCACCCTCCATTTTCACAAAACTGCTATTTCCACCAAATCTGCAATTATTTTCTCCAGTGCAGTCTTAAATTCCTCAAAGTCATCCCTCAGGGTACTGGTACAAAAACAGGCCCATGGACCAGAGGAAAAGAAGAGAAATGCCAGAAATAGTGCTGCACACCTACCATCATCCAAGAAATGATGCTGTGATAACTAGCTCGCCATGTGCAGAAGATGGAAACTGGAACACCTTCCTTACACTGTATTAAAAAATCAACTAAAATATAATAAAACCTAAGTCTTAAACTTAAAACTATGAAAAGCCCTTAAAGATAACCTAGAAAATATCATTCTGAAATAGGCCCTGGCAAAGATTTCATGATGAAAGCACCAAAAGCAATTGCAACAAAAACAGAAAAGACACAAGTGGGACCTGATAAACCAGACGGCTTCTACACAGCAAAAGACACTATCAGCGGAATAAACAGATAAGCTAAAGAATGGAGGAAAATAGCCACACACTATGCATCCAATGAAGGTCTAATATTAAACAAAATAACATTCACAAAGTGTTTTGAGCCCCTTTTTCTATAGAAAACTGCTGTGCAGTTAGGGTGGGGGTGCAAATTTCTACTATAAATAAACAGAAGTAGCTTTTGTTTGTTATCACAATGTGTAAAATCAATTAGGTAGATTTAATCTGATTTGGAAGGTGTGTTTGCAATGATCAGATAGAATACAGGCAATATTTATTTGGCATACATGCGATTCACTGTGAGGAACTCTGGAGAAGTCATTCAACAGAGCAGTTGAAATTGAACCGAGGCACACAGACGGCTGGCTGGGAGGAGGTGCCGAAGAGTTAAGATGCTGTGGGCAGAGCGAACAAACTGGCTTCAAACACAAGGCCTAAGTTGAAAGTCAAAAGAATGGATGACAGACTCCTAATGACAGGTGTTGATTTGCAACTGAGCTCCTTCTCACATAAACAACCCTGAGAAGCATGGTCCTAGGTGACTAACAGCCATGATTTGTTTATCTAACAATGGTTAACGATTCTCCAAGCCACACCAGGTAGACATGCTAGTTATTAGCGTCTATTGTTATTTCCTTATCTCTAAAGGCTTTAGGTCTCTGACTGTTAGCTGTGGTAAAACTAGACTTTATATCTCCATGAGGCTAACGTCTTAGAATGGCCTTGGTGTGTCTGTTTCCGGGTGAAAGAGTCAGAAAACGGCCAGGGGAACACTGCAACGAATAGGGGTGGAACGGATCCCTGAACTTAAGATACTGCACCCAGAAGAGGAATGGCAGTGATATCAGATAGGGATGTGGAAGACTTTGCTTTAATCTACCTCTGCTGCTCACCAGCTGTGCAACCTGAGGCGTTTCCCTCCTTTCAACCCTACAGCAGGTTCCTCCATGGTGCTCTTGAGCCCAATGACTGAGTTCCATCTCTCCTGCCATTGTCCGGGCCTTTATCAACTGTCTTTTTTATTTTAGAGACAAAGTCTTGTTCTGTCACCCAGACTGAAGGTCAGTGGCACTATCTAGCTTGCTACAGACTCAAACTCCTGTGCTTAAGCCATCTTCCTGCCTTGTTTCAGCGTCCTAAGTAGCTGGGACCACTGGTACACACCACCACATCTGGCTGTGTTTTTAATTTATATTTTTTGTTGAGATGGTATCTTACTATGCTGTCCAGGCTGATCAACTACCTTTTGGGTTAAAGCAACGCCTGTCTAGAGTTCCTGTCTGATCATGTCACTCTTCCATGGCTCCCTATCTCCTCTCCAACTCCTGAGTTTGGCAAATAAGACTTTTCATGATTTCACCTGTCTCTCTTGGTTGACTTCTTGCCATTGCTCTCTCTCTACAGTAGATTGATTTGGGGGCCAAAAAAAAAAAAAAAAAATCCACGCAAATTCTCCCTCCTTGTGTTCACATGATTTACAAAAAGATTGTGCAACTTCTCTCATCAAGGGGTGGAGTCTGTTTCTCTGCCCCTTGACTCTAGGATGGCTATGTGACTTGCTTTCGTTCATCAAATACACTGGTAGTGGCCCTGTGTCAATTCTGGGCCTAGGCCTCAAGAGGTCTGGAGTATTTCTGCTCTGTCTTGAAACCCTGCCACCACCATGTGGACAGGCCACGCCAGTCTGCTGGAGAATGGGAGCTGATTTGGAAGACAGCCCAGTCATCACAGCCAAGGCTATCCTAGACCTGTCTACAGCTAGCTGATGCCTAGGCATGCAAGAAAGGGCTGCCTGCCCAGGACTCAGCTGACTGCCAATGCATGAATGAGCCTAACTGAAACAAGAACTGCTCAACTGACTCATAGTCTCATGAGCAGCAATAATGCTGTTATTATTTTAAGCCACTGAGTTTTGCCATGGTTTGTTATACAGCAATAGCTAATTAATACATCCTTAATTCTATCTCTGTACACTGGGCTCTAGCCAGGCTACATTTCTCGTTGTTTTCTTTGTGTGCCATCCTTATTTTCACCTTTTGGCCTTTGAACAGGTAGATTCCTCTGGCTGAGATGCTCTTATCTTCCAGTTTCACACTCTGCTTGGCTAAAGTGTATTCATGTGCTATGGCTCAGCATAGATGTGTCTTCTCCCAGCAAGTTTTGCTTCTCTCTCACCATGACTAGGTTAGCTGTCACTACTGGCAAAAGATCCCTCCTGTACCTAACTCTAGTCAGGCTCCTCTAAATCCTGTAGGTGTTGAGCTTTAGTGTCCATGCTTGTGGATTCACATTACTCAGTTTTAGAGTGATGTTAAGTCAGTACAGTGGTTTGAATATGTCCCCAAAAGTTCATGTGTTGGAAATAATCCCCGTGAATGCAACAGTGCTGGGAGATGGGGCCTAATAAGAGCTTCACCCTCGTGCATGGATTAATGCTGTTATCACAGGAGTGCTTTTGTTATCATGAGAATGAATTTATTTAAAAAGTGAGCTCAGGCTGGGTGTGGTGGCTCATGCCTGTAATCCCAGCACTTTGTGAGGCTGAGGTGGGCGGATCACCTGAGGTCAGAAGTTTGAGACCAGCTTGCCCAACATGGTGAAACCTTATCTCTATTAAAAATACAAAAATTTAGCCGGGCGTTATGGTGGGCACCTGTAATCCTAGCTACTTGGGAGGCTGAGGCAGGAGAATCACTTGAACCCGGGAGGCGGGAGGCGGGAGGCGGGAGGTTGCAGTGAGCCAAGATGGCACCGCACAACACCGGCCTGGGAAAAAAAGGCCAGATCGTAGCCCAAAAAAAAAAAAAAAAAAAAAAAAAAAAAAAGTGAGCTCAGCCTCTTTTTGCTGTTTCTCACTTATAATCTCTTTCCTTTCACCTTCTGCCATGGGATCATGCAGCAAGAAGGCCCTCCCCAGATGTGGGCCCCTTGACCTTGGACTTCCCAGCCTCCAGTATTGTAAGAAATATTTCTTTTCTTTTTTTAACATTTTTTGAGACAGGGTCTTGCTCTGTCACCCAGGCTGGAGTGCAGTGGCATGATCATGGCTCACTGAAGCCTTGACCTCTTGGGCTCCAGGGATCCTCCTGCCTCAGACCCCTGAGTAGCTGGGACCACAGGTATGTACCACAATGCCTAGTAATTTTTTATTTTTAGTAGAGACAAGGTCTCACTATGTTACTCAGGCTAGTCTTGAACTCCTAGGCTCAAGCAGTCTTCCTGCCTCAGTTTCCCAAAGTGCTGGGATTACAGGTGTGAGCCACTGCACCCAGCTATTTCTTTTGTTTATAATTGACCCAGTCTGTAGCATCCTGTTATAGCAACATAAAATGAACTAAGACAGTAAGCTTATAGAGAATCATCACCCTCTGTATCTGATCACCCTGGCCTGCCTTTAGCAAGAATCCTGTTAGGTTAATTTAGGAAGAATTATCTTACCCTCTTAGTGATTTTCTATCCATTCATGCCTCTGCCCTGCTTCTTAGCCAAAATCCCCACTTTTTATTTATTTATTTATTTTTTTGGTCGTATTTGGAATTGTGCCCAATCTCCCTCCCCTACTGCAAAACCCCATTAACAGTAGTCTTTTGAATAAAGTGTTCCTTATCAGGATCAAAGTAATTCTTTTTATTTACCACTGTCATGTAGCTACCGAACAGGTTCATTTGCCACTGCCCAGATACAGACAATTTATCAAGTCAGGAATTGCAATATAGAAAGAGTTTAATTCACATAGAGTTGAATGGGAGACCAGAGTTTTATTATTACTCAAATCAGTCTCCCTGACAATTCAGAGACTGGGGATTTTAAAGGATAATTTGGTGGGTAGGGGGCCAGGGAGTGGGGAGTGCTGATTGATTGGATGGGAGACAAAAATCCTAGAAAGCTGAAGCTGTTCTCTGGTGCTGAGTCAGTTTTTGAGTAGAAGTCCCAAGACCAGATGAGTCGCTTTGCTGGTCGGGGTGGCGCCATCTGGTGCATCAAAATGCAGGGTCTGAAAAGCATCTAGAGCACTGATCTTAGGTTTTACAACAGTGCTGTTATCCCCGGGAGCAATTAGGGAGGTTTGGAATGTTGTGGCCTCTGGCTGCATGAATCTTAAACCATAATTTCTAATCTTGTGGTTAATTTGTGAGTCCTACAAAGACAGTCTGGTCCCCAGGCAAGAAGGGGGCTTGTTTCAGAAAAGGGTGGTTAATCATCTTTGTTTCAGAGTTAAACTATAAACTAAGTTTCTCCCAAAGTTAGTTTGGCTTACGCACAGGAATGAACAAGCACAGCTGGGAGATGAGAGGCAAGATGGAGTCAGTTAGGTCAGATCTTCGTCACTGTCATAATATTCTCACCATTAATTTTTGCAAAGGTAGTTTCAATGTTCTCTCATAGCATCTTACCTTCATTCTTCTTTCCACTTGTTATATACTATATTGTAATTTTCTGTCCACTCATCTTATTAGCAGCAGCGAACCCATACAGGGCTGCAGCAACATCACTTCTTGCCTCCTCAGAAGATAGAATTTGACCAAGGATCACAAGGCAGAGGGAGAGACCACGGCAAGTTTTAGAGCAAGAGTGAAAGTTTATTCAAAAAATTTAGAGCAGGAACAAAAGGAAGTGCAGTACGCTTGGAAGAGGGCCAAAAGAGCAACTTGAGAGATTCAAGTCCACGGTCTGACCTTTGACTTAGAGTTTTATATACTGGCGTGCTTCTGGGGTCTTGTGCCTCTTCTCTGATTCTTCCCCAGGGGTAGGCTGTCCACACACACAGTGGCCTGCCAGCACTTGGGAGGGGCCTCATGCTCAATGTGTTTACTGAAGTTGTGCACTTGCTCACTTGAGGCATTCTTCCTTACCAGTGAGTGTTCCTAGAGGAAGGTCATACACCAGTTAAACTCCACCCTTTTGCCTCTTAGTGCACATACTTGAGCCCACTTGCCCAACTCCTGAGATCTTATCAGGGGAAGCTGCTAATCGCCAGCTTCAGGTGTTTTGTATGTATTGCGAGACTGCCGTTCCCTGGCACCAGCTGCAACCAATGAGTACTTTAGAGAAACAGTTTAACAACTGCCTCACCATCACCTGATGGCCGCCTGATATTCCTGGATGAGGGGCTGGGCACTCTCCTGCCCTGCTCATGTCTGCCTAACTGCCTACTCTAACAATCGGAGACTTCCTTTTCTCCCTAAACTTCCCAAAGGAAGGCTTGTATCTTGTTTAAAGTAACAATGTCTGAGCATAGCAGTGTGTCTGGTGTACAGTAGGAACTCACCATAACTTTGTCAATACTAAAATTATTCTACTTCCTTAGGTTTCAGTTTCCTCATCTACAAAATGTAAGGGGTAAAGAGAATGGGGATGCCAATAGGTTTTTTTTGCATACTGACTTTGATCCATTGGTTTTGAATGTCCATAGCTCTGTACTGAGAAGGATTATGTGGCTGTGACTACAGTTATAGGGAAGGAGTGTCATGATTAATTAGCGGTATCTGCTACGGTCAGGAAATAAAAAGTGACAGCAAACTGCCAAAGACCTGCCAATCTAGAGGAAGATGATTTATCTGGCTCCTGCGAACATCAATCTTGCTCAGTCCAGCCATGTCTGCACTATATATCGTGCCAATGAAGAGAAAAACCAAATGTGAAACTGACTAGCTGACAAAGTTAATGTCACTTGCTGTGGGAGAGACCAGGTGCTTGCAAATCCATTTTCTTTTCACCGAGCCATTTTCAGCACACAGCTGGACTGTTTTTCCAGCCCCTCTGCATTAAGTTTGGGCCACAGAGTAGTTACCCCCAATGTAATGTAAGCTGCAATGATGATGTAACAGCTCAATGGGTTCTTCTTGCCCGCTACCCAGATGGAGCTGGTTTACCAAGGCAGGGAAATTGCAATGGACAAAGAGTTTAATTCATGCAGAGCTGGCTGAACGGGAGACCAGGGTTTTATTATTCGAATCAGTCTCCCCCAAAGCTTTGAGGTTAGGAGTTTTTTAAAGGTGGTTTTGGGGAAGGGGTGGGGGTGGTGGCTAGGCAATTGGTGCTTGTTGCTGATTGGTTGGGGATGCAATCATTGGGGTGTGGAAAATGGTCCTCCTGTGTGCTGAGATGCTTCTGGGTGGGGCCACAAGAATGGTTGGCAGGTCTAGATGGAGCCATCAGTGACAGACAAGTGAAAACCAGAAAAGACCTTTCAAAAGGTCAATCCTAGGTTCTACAATAGTGATGTTATTTGCAGGAGTAATTGGGGAAGGTGCATATCTTTTCACCTCTGAAATAATAGCAGCAATCATTCATGTCTATACCTTAGCAGAATTCAGGCTTCTCTATCCTCCTAGCCTGGTGGTCTCTCATTAGCTTTACAAAGGCAGTTGAGTTTTGGGGAAGGGCTATTATCATTTAAACTATAAACTGAAACGTCTCCCAAGTCAGCTTGGCTTAAGTCCAGGAATAATTAAGGGTAGCTTGAAGGCTAAAGGCAAGAGGGGGCTTGGCTAAATGAGATCTCCCCCACTGCCATAATTCTCTCACTGGTATAATTTTTATGCAGGTGGTTTCAATGTTGAGTCATGTCTGGTTAAGTGCAGGAGAGCCTTCTTTATGCTCCATCTTTCTCCCTTATTGTCTGATTCCATGTAGAAAATCTGCTGGAAGAATCCAGCATCCTACATGGACTTTGAAGAAGTGAAAGGGAAAGGCCATAGACCCTTGGCCCTCTAAAGGTTTGGTAAAAATCACTGATATGAGGTGGATTGGCTAATAGGAAAAAAGGCATACACATTTGTTTATTTAGAGGCAGGGTCTCACTCTGTTGCCCAGGCTGGAGTGCAGTGGCACAATCTTGGCTCACTGCAACCTCCACCCCCCAGGTTCAAGCAATTCTCCTGCCTCAGCCTTCCAAATAACTGGGATTACAGGCACTTGCCACCACTCCCAGCTCATTTTTGTATTTTTTAGTAGAGACAGGGTTTCACCATGTTGGTCAGGCTGGACAAATTAATGTATATACACAGGAGCCTTCAGAATGAAGACCCAACTTTGCAATGAGTCATGGAAATATATATATACCATTTTGAGGTTACAGAAATAATAAGGGCTCAGATTCTGGTAAAAAAGTTTATAGAAGAGGAAGTAGAGGCTTGGCTAGCAAAGGTGACCTTGTTATGTAGATGAAGCCTCCGTCAGACAGAATAGATGACAAAGGTTTCTTTTTGGACTTTTTTTTTTTTTTTGAGATGGAATCTTGCTCTGTTGCCCAGGCTGGCATGCAGTGGCATAATCTCTGCTCACTGCAACCTCCGCCTCCTGGGTTCATGAGATTGTCCTGCCTCAGCCTCCCGACTTTTTAGACATTTAAAGGTGTCAGACTCTCAATCTCTTCTGGATCTGCGGAAGGGGACAGAGAGGGGAGGACTGGCTGCATTAATGGAGACTCCATACAGATTCAAAATTTCCTAACTTAAGACAGCTCTGCAAGTTCACTTCTGTCAGGATGGCCAAGCCACAGCCATTTCAAAATATGACATAGAAATATAATAGGGGTAAAATATGTTTTACACACACACACACACACACACGCACACACACACACATATATATATATTTTTTTTCCATAGAGACAGGGTCTCACTATGTTGCCCAGTCTGGTCTTGAACTCTCGAACTCAAGTGATCCTCCTGCCTTGGCCCCCCAAAGTGCTGACTAGCTGGGCACTTTCCTGCCCTGCTCTTTGGCCACTTTGAAAATAGGAGCCACTGTGCCCAGGTGGTTTAAAATATTTTAATTTCCTTCAGAGGTACTTTTATCTCTCAAGCCACTGAGATTTTGGGAGTTGAGGATGGTTGTTATTCTAATATATCTGCCTGCCGTATTTTCTTTTCCTTTTTAGGTATGGAAGCATTGGGGAGGTATATGCCAAATGTTAATGGCATTGGTGGAAGTCAATAAAAATTATATTTGATACTTCAAGTGCTTCAGCTAACCTAAAGTAATGACTTTAGAACTGGAGAAACTTTAAAAGCTTTGTTCTGTCTGGATTTACTATTGTTCTTTCTACCCTTGGTTCTTTTTCCGTATAAGGTGACCCACCACAAGGGCATGATAAAAACGTCACCTGGAGTATTTCCTACCCCTTTTCCTGGATATCAATTACCCCACAGTCCCTGCAGGTGAAAAAAGTTTATGGCTTTTTAAGCCCAAGAAGGTAATGATTTTTTTCTCCAAACTTCCTGCCTTCCACAATCTGGCTGCAAAAGATTTCAAGCTCATGACAAAAACAGAAAACAGTAGGTTTAAAATATTCACGCCTCTCTGTCTGCAGCCGCCCGTGAATATGCATATCCAGCCAGACAGCTGCTGCCTTCTGGTTCTGGAAGGCAGGGCCTGGGTAACGCGAAGGGGAGGTGGGAGAAGTCGACCTTCCCTGGCTTTGCCCTAAAACCTTGGGCATCTTACCTTCTAAGCTCCTGGCTGTTGAGCCGTCATTCTTCCCCCAATAATTATGGTTCCCAGAGCTGCTTGATTTTCATGCAGTAAAATGTTTTTTCCCTGTGGTCCCATCAAAACTTCCCAATCTCAGCCAGACAGGGTGGCTCACGCCTGTAATCCCAGCACTTTGGGAGGCTGAGGCGGGCGGATCACGAAGCCAAGAGATCGAGACCATCCTGGCTAACACAGTGAAACCCTGTCTCTACTAAAAATACAAAAAAATAGCTGGGCATGGTGGTGTATGCCTGTAGTCCCAGCTATTCAGAAGGCTGAGGTGGGAGAATTTCTTGAAACCCGGAGGCAGAGGTTGCAGTGAGCTGAGATCGCACCACTGCACTCTAGCCTGGGCAGCAGCGCGAGACTCTGTCTCAAAACAAAACAAAACAAAACTTCCCCATCTCACAGCCCAGTTCCTTCACCTGGCTCCCTTTTCAATGCACCAATCTGACCAATTTTGGGGAATTGATGGCTTACTGGTTCCCTAGGAAGAGAAGCGGCTTTCCTTTGCTGCCCATGTGATAAATGAACATTTCTGTAGTAGCTGGTGGGGGACAATGTTGCATGAACTGGAGGTTTCACACTGGGTATTTAGGTCAGTAAGGACAAAAGAAAGGCTCTGCAGCAGACCAGTGGGGAGATCCTTGGAAGTGCATGTTCTTCTTGCCCTCCTCAAATCATCCTTTGAAGGGAGCAGTGTGATCTGCCATTGCCCAGGGCCGGTCCAATGTGTCTGCTGACCAAAGCCGCAGAGGTAGTGGGAGCTTGATATAATGGGCGGCAGGATTTAAATGTGGTATGCCAGGGTGCATGTGGGAGGGCCTTCTGAGCCAAGGTCAATGGGATGGTGTAGATTTCTGGTAAAAACAGGGCAGCAAAATCACACTGAAACTGGCTGGAGATAGAGGTTTTAGAACGCAACCAAGAGCAAATAAGAGAATGAGGCAATTTGAAGTTCGTTTTTTCATGTTTCCTTTTCTTTTTGTTTTTTGTATTTATTTTTGCGGGTGTCATAGAATAGGTCTGAGGGCTTGAATTCACCCAAGACTTAGAGAAGAGAAACCCACACTACTACTGCTATTTAAGTGTCATATTTATTGAGCCCTTACCATGTCCCAGTGGCTAATTTATTGTTTCTTGCAACTCTGCACCATCTAAGTATCATGATCCCACGTTCATAGATGAGGAAACTGGGGTTAAAAAATAACTTTGTGAGAGGCCACAAACCTAGTAAAGTGGCAGAGACTAGAGCCTTGCTCTCAACGACCACACCTTATTGTTACAAAGGCTCCAGAGATCTAAAGGGGGCAGAGAGCTTTGTTGGCTTTGGACTACCTGTTATCAGCCCCACCTTTTCCAGGAAAGGTTAGGGAAAGGCCAAAAGGGTGCGGAAGCCAGTGCAGAGCTGTTCTGTCAGGAGTTGGTCCTGCCAGCAAGGATTTCACCAGCATTTTGGGGTGGCCACATTCTCTCAGGGCAAGGCTTTGCAACCAGTATCCTTTGGCCACTTTGAAAGCAGGCTACCAGTTCAAATAATATAAAGCCTCCTCAGTGCCAGAGAATGGGGACTATCAAGGCGAAAGTTACTGGAGAGGGGTCCAGATCCAGACCCCAGGAGAGGGTTCTTGGACCTGGCACAAGAAAGAATTCGGGGCAAGTCCATAGAGTAAAGTGAAATCAAGATTAGTAAGAAAGTAAAGGAATAAAAAAATGGCTACTTTATAGGCTGAGCAGCCCCAAGGGCTGCTGGTTGCCCATTTTTATGCTTATTTCTTGATTATATTATATGCCAAACAAGGGGTGGGTTATTCATGAATTTTTTTGAAAAGGGGTGGGTAATTCTTGCTATAAGGGTCATTGCCGAGTTTAAAATGAGGAAACTGAGGCCAGTATAAGAAAATTAAATGCCAATTTATTCAGCTCCTGGGCGAGGTTCTCTGGTCTGGGGAAAGGGGGCCAGAGAAGTTGCGCTGATTTCCTGGGCCGGGGGGTTTTTATGGCTAGGAGGAATGAGCAACAGCTGGGTGCTCTGATTGGGTCCAGGGGAGCAGGATTGAGACGGAGTGGGCTGTTATTGGTTGCCAGGTTGTTGGGCGGGTTTTCCGGTGCGAAAGCCGGCCAGGGTTGCATTAGCCAGAGCCTTCCAGGGAAGCCATGTGGCAGAGCTAGGTGCCGAATGCAGAGCCCGGTGCCGGGTGCAGAGGTGGGTGTGTGCAGCCTCCTGGGGAGGCAGCCAGCCTTACACTTGGAACTAAGGGTTCCTCCCCATTTTAGACCATGTAGGGTAACTTCTTGATGTTGCCATGGCATCTGTAAACTGTCATGGCGCTGGTGGGAGTGTCATTTACCATGCTAATGTATTATAATTGGTGTATAATGAGCAGTGAGGTTGACCAGAGGTCACTTTCGTGGCCATCTTTTGGTGGCTGGTTTTGATGGGTTTTGGCAGGCTTCTTATCACGTGCTGTTTTATCAGCAAAGTCTTTGTAACCTGTATCTTGTGTTGACCTCCTATCTTATCCTGTGACTTAGAATACCTAACCTCCTGGGAAGGTGGCCCAGTGGGTCTTACCTAGACTTATTTTACCCAGCCCCTATTCAAGATGGAGTCACTCTGGTTCAAATGCCTCTGACCAAGGTCCTGGAGAGTCTGGGGTTGTCATACACCTTTTCAGTCAAGCAGACCCTTCCAATGGATGGGAGAGTCCCAAGCCATTGAATGGCTCTAGAGGATGCAGACGTGGTGTCCTTCAGAGAGCTGGGGCAATGATAAAAGACACGTACAACTGTATACTTGCAAGTGGAAAATCCATTGTGACAACAGGCTACATTTGAGTTACCAAATGCACTTGGCCACCTGGCTGGAACTTGACCTCCATGGCACGTCTGGAGAAGTCAGCCATGGCTCCAGCCTGGGCTGTCGGCTCAAGGAAAGTGGTTCAGCGATCAAATCTTTCAAAATCAATTTAGCTCAGGCTCCAAAGTCCTGGCTGAAATTGACAGCAACTTCCTCCCTGGTTTCCTTAACCTTCAGATAAAAGTGCTGAGCCATTTTAAGCCTTTTTGAAGCCAAGACTTACCTTCAAGTGAAATTTTAAGGGGCACCAGCAAAGAGATCTCACTTAATTCCAGACCTTTCTTTCCCGCTGGTCTGAATAATTAGCAGAATTATCCCAATCTTCTGTACCTGGAGTTTATGTATAGGGGTCTGAAGTGGGAAATATTCAAGTGGCCTGTGCCTAGTGGTGAAATAAACAGATTTCTACCCACCTTCTCTGTTCTGTAAAATGGGGATGATGATCATGAACTCTGCTGGGTGGGTGCAGGCCAATTAGTCCAAATTTGTAAAGTGGAGTCTTATTACAGCTTTACTGCTTGTGGAGAACGGGCAGCACCTTCCTGTGACTTTGCATGTGAAACTAATTGCCCTGGAAATGTCAGGAATTTGATCTTCCATCAAATCCTCCAGCTCTCAGATCCCTTGATAATCTCGGGCTATTTGCATCTCAAGGTTAAAGGAGGCTGTGCTTTCTGGATGCTAATCAGCCGTGAAAACTTTTGATCTCCTTTTGAAAACTAAAACCTTTTGCAGTCGTCCTATTCCAAATGTGGTGAGAGTTGAGCAGTCAAGGTGCAGACAGGCCGGCTTTATTGGAATGAGCAATGTGTTTAGCAGTTGTGAGTTTTAACTCTATTTTCCTCAGGGCTCTGTGGGATCCTGGAAAATCACTTAGTATTTCTGAGTTTCTTTCTCCTCAGAACGTGATCTGAATTTTATCATATCTCCCTGGGGTTGTGGAAATCACTGTTATAAAACTCCAGTTCATAATAGCTTGTAGATTTAAAAGACAGAAACTTACCAAACATGTTTTTGCGGGGCGGAGTGGGAGAATATATGTGCCTACATATATACATGAGTACTGTTTTCCTATTGTGATATTTTAGTGATACTAGGTTCTTTGTAATGATAAAATCATCTTGATAAGTCAGGCTTCTCAAATGGTCGCACTATTAATATTTTTAACCAGATAATTCTTTGCTGTAAGTGGCCTGCCCTGTGCATTGAAGAATGTTTAGCAGCATTCTTGGCCTCTACCTAGTAGATGCCAGTAGCACTACCAAGTTGTGACAAAAAATAATGTCTTCAGAAATTGCCACATGTCTCCTGGGTTAGGGTTGCCAAATTTAGCAAATAAAAATTCAAGATGAGGCCGGGCACGGTGGCTCACGCCTGTAATCCCAGCACTTTGGGAGGCCAAGGCGGGCGGGTCACGAGGTCAAGAGATCGAGACCATCCTGGCCAGCATAGTGAAACCCTGTCTCTACTAAAAAATAAAAATTAGCTGGGCGTGGTGGCATGCATCTGTAGTCCCAGCTACTCAGGAGGCTGAGGCAGGAGAATTGCTTGAACCCAGGAGGCGGAGGTTGCAGTGAGCCAAGATTGTGCCACTGCACTCCAGCCTGGCACCTGGTGGCAGAGAGAGACTCTGTCTCAAAAAAAAAAAAAAAAAAATTTCAAGATGCCTACTTAAATTTGAATTTTAGTGAAATAATGAATAATCTTTTTTTTTTTTTTTTGAGACGGAGTCTCACTCTGTCTCCTGGGCTGGAGTGAAGTGGCGCCATCTCAGTTCACTGAGACCTCCGCCTCCTGGGTTCAAGCGATTCTCCTGCCTCAGCCCCCCGAGTACCTGGGATTACAGACGTGCACCACCATGCCCAGCTAATTTTTGTATTTTTAGTAAAGACAGGGTTTCACCAGGTTGTCCAGGCTGGTCTTGAACTCCTGACCTCAAGTTATCATCTACCTTAGTCTCCCAAAGTGCTGGGATTACAGTCATGAGCCACTGTGCCTGGCCCGAATAATCTTTAGTATGTGTGAATGCAATGGGTTATTACCTATAATTTGGCAATCTACCTGGGGGTGCAAAATCCCCTTGCAGTTAAGAGCCACTCTTCTGTATATCTCTATATATCTATCTATTTGTATCTATCTGTCTGTGTGTGTGTGTGTGTGTGTACACAAGTAGTAGAGACAAGGTTTCACCATTTTGGCTAGGCTTGCTCTAAGTGATCCTGACCTCAGTGATCTGCCTGCCTCACCCTCCCAAAGTGCTAGAATTACAGGCATGAGCCACTGCGCCTGGCCAGAGCCAATCTTCTAAATAAAGATTAGCATTTATCAGTGAACTCACATCAGCAATCACCCCATCTTTCCCTTATTTCTGCCCCACTTTTATTTCTTTCTTACCTTTCTTCCCTATTTTAGCCTTCACGATAGAGGATAAATAAATTCCATTTGGGCCTCACCACAAATTGTTATTAGCCTTAGGCTTGAGGGAGGTAGAATTACATGTTACACATCTATAATACTGTGATTAAATGGGAATTGTTGCAAAATAAAAACAGCTAAGGCGATTGTTTTAGTGCATTTTGTGTTGCTACAGCAGAATACCACTAACTGGATAATTTATAAAGAAATTTATCCATGGGGTGGCTCACACCTGTAGTCCCAGCACTTTGGGAGGCTAAAGCAGGCAGATCACTTGGGCCCAGGAGTTTGCGACCAACCTGCGCAATACAGTGAAACCCACTCTCTACAAAAAAATACAAAAATTAGGTGGGCATGATGGCACATGCCTATAGTCCCAGCTGCTCAGGAGGCTGAGGCGGGCAGATTGGTTGAGCTCAGAAGGTCGAGGCTGCAGTGAGCCATGATTGCGCCACTGCACTATTCCGGCTTGGGTGACAGAAGGATACCCTGTCTCAAAAACAACAACAACAGCAACAACAAAAAGTAAAGAAAAGAAAAGAAAAAAGAAAATTTTTGCAGTTCTGAAGGCTGGGAAGACAAATAGCAAGGTGCAGGCATCTGATGAGGTTCTTCTTGTTACATCATTCTATGACATGTGGCAGAAGAGCAAGAGAGGGAGGGAGATGGGGAATTAAGGAGAGGGAGGGAGATGGGGAATTAAGGAGAGGGAGGGAGATGAAAGGGAGAGAGACATGGGGAAAGGTGCTAAACTCGCTCTTTTATCAGGAAACCACTCCGACCATATCAGCGATAATTCATTAATGAGGGGCTCTCATAATCTAATTACCTCTGTAAATTCCCACCTGTCAACACTGCTGCAATGGGAATTTTGTTTCCAAAACATGAGCTTTGGGGGATGCATTCAAACCATAGCAACAATTCAAAATGATGCATTTTGGCTGGGTGCGGTGGCTCATGCCTGTAATCCTAGCACTTTGGGAGGCCGACGCAGGCTCATGGCTTGAGGTCAGGAGTTGGAGACCAGATTGGTCAACATTGGTGAAACCCCATCTCAACTAAAATACAAAAATTAGCTAGGCATGGTGGTGCATGCCTATAATCACAGCTACTCAGGAGGCTGAGGCATGAGAATCACTTGAACCTGGGAGGCAGGGGTTGCAGGGAGCTGAGAGTGCCCCACTGCACTCTAGCTTGGGTGACAGAGTGAGACTCCATCTCAAAAAAAAAAAAAAAAAAAAAGCCTCTCTAAGGAGAATCCTTTTATAAATAGCAGAGGAGGAGATCAGATAGGCCTTGAAGCCTGCTTCCAACGTCTCCATGGATCCTTTGAAAATCAAGCCCACAAGTTACCATAATATTCTTTTTGCCATTTAATAAATAAATACTTTTTGAGCAAGATTGTGTTAATTAGGTGCTACATGATACATGAAAGAGGAAGAGGCACAGTTTATGCCTGGAAGAAGAAGCAGGTTTTACTTTCATAGAGAGATGCTTGCCAATAGTAGCTGGCATGTTCCCAGGGCCTAGTCAGGGTACAGATGATAAAGAAGAAAAGAAATAGGTAGCATGGGCAAGGCAGCTGTCCAGGAAGGCTTTTTTTTTTTTTTAAACGGAGTCTCACTCTGTCACTCAGGCTGGAGTGCAAAGGCATGATCTTGGCTTACTGCAACCTCTACTTCCCAGGTTCAAGCGATTCTCCCCACTCAGCCTCTCGAGTAGCTGAGATTACAGGCATCCACTTATGCCTGGCTAATTTTTGTATTTTGAGTAGAGATGGGATTTTGCCATGTTGGCCAGGCTGGTCTCAAATGCCTGACCTCGTGATCCACCTGCTTCGCCCTCCCAAAGTGCTGGGATTACAGGTGTGAGCCACTGCACCCAGCCCAGGAAGCCTTTTTAAGGGAGGCAAGATGAAAGACTTTAGGATGGGAGCAAACAAAGCTGGTTGGAGACGTGCAAGTGCCGGCTGAGAACTAACAATTTGGTGCTCAGAGTAGATTAATGATGTGGCAAGACTCTAAATTGATAGTCCTTAGATACTTGTCAATGTTAGTTGAGAGAGAAAGTGGTGTATGCATGGGGAAGGATGGAGGAGGAGGCTAGCTTTTGTAAACCTTTAGTTTCTCCTTTATTATTCCCACTGATTTATTTATTTTTTTAAGAGACAGAGTCTCATTCTGTCACCCAGGCTAGAGTGCCTTGGAGTGACCACAGCTTGAACTATGATCACTGTAAACTCAAGGTCCTGGGATCAAGCACTCCTCAGCTTCCCAAGTAGCTATGACTACCAGCATGTGCCACTATTCCTAGGTAATATTTAAAATTTTTGCAGAGATGGGGTCTCCCTATATTGCCCAGGGTGGTCTCAAGCTCCTGGCCTCAAGTGATCCTCCTGCCGCAGCCTCTCAAAGTGTTGGGATTACAGGTGTGAGCCACTGCTTCTGGCCCCCAATAATTTATTATTGCTCCACTCTGCAAAAGAAAAGTTCATCAGACTAGCATTTTAGTGACTCCATATTGGTACTGGGGCTGCTCCTTGAGGTAACTCTTCTTCCTCACTCCTGCAACCTCTTTATTCCATATTTCCTTTAATTCCATACAGAGCTTTCCCTGAGGTAAGCTCTCTGCTTCCCCATATTTGTCAGTGTGTTTCAGGGCCCCACACAGATTGGCATCCCCAGCGATTGCCCAACAAGGCCCCTTCCTAACCCAGCTTTAACCGTATCAGGATGCCATTGACATATGTGTTGTAACTAAAATATTTTTATGTGTCATTTACTCCTTGTAAGGGACCTTACCACATATTCTATGAAGGGCCACTTCTGGTGGTGGCAGGTCATAGTAATGCCATGGAAGTTGCATTAGACTGAGCAGCAGGAGGCTGCTTTTGAGCTGTGGCTTTACAATTAACTTGCTGTGTAAGTCACAGTCTCAACCTGGCCCTTCATTTCTTCCTCTAAATATGAAATATTGGGCTAGAACCAGGATGGCAAGACAGGTTTTGTCTTACGTGCCAATGCCAATCTGTTGTAATAGCTTACCATACTGATGCATAGAGAAAACTTTGTAGACCATATCTGGGCTCTGGAAGAAAGAGTGATCCATTAGCAGTGCCTACAACGGGTCAAGAAAGGGGGTAGAGCTGGTGGCGAGAGCGTGAGTGCCTTCTTTTTCAATTCCCTTGGTTGAGTAAGCTCTAAGAAATTTCATTCAGAATTCTGAGATATAATGTGAATATCAGTTAAATATTCTCAGGAGTTTCTCTATTTAACATTAGGATTCTGTAGACTTCCCTAAATGATAAGTACATTATTTAGAGCAGGAAAATAACTGTAATTCTTTGCTTCGTGAGGATGGCTTTGCTTCTCGCCAGCCTCATTAGTATCTACACATTTTCAGTTTTTCTGCAAGTGGGGGATTCTTACACTGATAGAGTCACACTGCCACTAAGTCCTTCCTGTGACCAATAGCACACATTAAAAGGAAAAGTTAAAAGAAAAACTGACGGGATGTGGTGGCTCACACCTGTAATCCCAGCACTTTGGGAGGCTGAGGTGGGCAGATCACAAGGTCAGGAGTTTGAGACCAGCCTGGCCAATATGGTGAAGCCTCATCTCTACTAAAAATTCAAAAATTATCCAGGCATGATGGCACACGCTTGTAGTCCCAGCTACTTGGGAGGCTGAGGCAGAAGAATTGCTTGAACCTGGGAGGTGGAGGTTGCAGTGAGCCTAGATTGTGCCACTGCACTCAGCCTGGGTGACAGAGCTAGACTCCATCTTGAAAAAAAATGAACTTAAAAGATGAAGTGCTCCTAAAATCAACAAGAAACATACAAACAACTCTGTAGAAAAAGAGCAAAGAATATGAACAGGCAGCTCAAAAAAGAAAAAAAATAAGCCCCATTATGTATGAAAAATATGAAAGATTAAATATTTTGAATAAAGAAATGTAAAATGAAGCAGGTTACTGTTTCTCTGTATCATATTGGCATTTTTTTTTCCTTCTTTTCCTCCTCCTCCTCCTTCATATACTGGCAAACAATTTTCAATGTTGACATAGAAGTAAGGCAGAAAAGGGCATAAATTAGTGCAGCCATTTTTGGGGAAAACTTGGAAGCATCTATAAACACTTTAAGTGCATATCCTTTGACCCAGCATAATCATCTGATAGGTTCTTCCTGCCTGCTGCACAAATAAAGACCATGGCATTGCAGTAAAGACAGAATTTGATTGATGAGAGGCTGGTCACACCGGATAGGAGATGCAGATATTACTCAAATCAATCTTCCCAAAAACTTGGGGACTGGGGTTTTTAAGGAGAATTTGGTGGGTAAGGGGTCAGAAAGTGGGGAGTGCCGATTGGTTGCATTGAGATGAAATCATAGGAAGTCAAAGCTGACCTCTTGTGCTGAGTCAGTTCCTAGCTGGGGGCCGCAAGACTGGATGAGGCAGTTTATCTATATGAGTGGTGCCAGCTGATCCACTGAGTGCAGAATATAGAAAATACCTCAAGCACTGATCTTAAGCTTTACAAAAGCAATGTTATCCCCAGGAGCAACTTAGGGAGGTTCAGAACCTTGCAACTTTCAGCTGAATGACTCCTAAACCACAATTTCTAATCTTGTAGTTAATTATTAGTTCTGCAAATGCTGTCTATTCCCCAGGCAAGAAGAGGTTTGTTTTGGGAAAGGGTTGTTATTATCCTTGTTTCAGAGTTAAACTATAAAGCAAGTTCCTGTTAAAGTTAGTTCAGCCTGTGCCCAGGAATGAGCAAAGACAGCTTGGAGATTGAAAGTAAGATAGAGTCAGTTAGCTCAGGTCCCTTTCACCATGATGTTTTTCTCAGTTATAATTTTCGCAAGGGTGGTTTCACTGGCACTTTATGTTTAAATTTTTACCTTAAAAATATTAGGGAAAGTGTGCAAAGATATATATACACACACAAACACAATTTATCTTTCTCAGATATTTATTGCAACAATTTTATTTTATTTATTTTTATTGTTATTATTTTTTAAGTGAGGGTCTCACTCTGTTGCCCAGGATGGAGTGCAGTGGTGCAAACGAGGGTGGCTATAGCTTGACCTCCTGGGCTCAAGGGATCCTCCAGCCTTGAGGGACCACAGGGTGTGCACTGCCACACCTGGCTAATTTTTCTATTCTTTGTAGAAATTGCATCTCACTTTGTTGCCCAGGCTTGTCTCAAATTTCTAGGCTCAAGTGATCCTCTTGCCTTAACCTCCCAAGGTGCTGGTACTACAGGCGTGAGCCACTGCACCTGGGCATGGCCCTTTTAAACTTTTTATTGTTTAACTTTGTTATAAAGAGCAAATATAAAAGTATATTTGAGAAAAAATAAAGACATTTTAGGAAATAAATAATATATGTCACAATTTAAAAAACACCAATAGGGCAAAGGGAAACATGTGATAGCTGCCCCCCCCCCTTTTTTTTTTCCCTGAAACAGACACTTGTTTATTTCCCTAGAAGGAGGCAGAATATGGTCTTTGTGGAGTTTTTGTCCCAGCGTGATGCCTTGGACAGGAAGCTCTCACTTCCAGAAGAGCACATTCCAGAAAAGCAGCCAGTAAGGGTAGAGGCCCACGGACAGCAGTGGGAAGAGCAGGGCACCGTAGGTATGGTGCTGCAGCACACCCTGGGCCAGTGCTGCCAGGAAGAGCTGTCAGCTCGCAGCCAGTGACAGTGGCACCTCCTGCAGCTCCTGCCACAGGAATAGGCTGCCAAGAAGCATGGCTGTCTGGGCTAATCAGCACTAGAAGGGCAGCATAGAGGGTTCGCAGCCCATGAGGCTCAGCTAGGGCAGCAGCACCTCCCATAGTGGTGTCCAGCAGGAAGCCCAGTAAGAAGTTGGTGAGGGCGATGCAGGCCAGCTGCAGTGTTAGGTAGATCAGAGCTACTAGCTTCAGCACCACCCAGCGCGGTCTGGGGCCTGTGTGCTTACCACCTGATGGGTGTTGTGGGGCTGGGTCAGGCCAGCTGCGTAAATCGCCAGCAGTGTCAGCACTACAACCTCAGCCTCTGCCACTGGGAAGTGCTGGGTGGCCACATGTTGGCCCAGCACTGGCAGGACATCGAAAGCCAGTCCCATGGCCTGTGAGATCATCAGAGGTGCCACAACCGAGGCCAGCCCCACACCCTGTGCTGGGGAAAGGGGGACACTGGGGCCAGAGCCAGCCCCCCTCCCCAGGGCTTCTCAAGGCCCACTCTGGCCTCATGCAGCTGCATCCATAGTTCCAGAGCCTTGAGACCAAGGATCAGGAGCAAGAAGCTGGCGGCAGGCACTTAGGGGCGGACCGAAACTAACCGGGAGAGGGTGGTGAGCAGGTAGAGGAAGAAGGACTGGTGCAGGCGCTGCAGGAGGTGGTTGAGCTTGCAGAGCATGCCCTCCAAAGCTCTGCCCACTACCACCAGGTCATACTTGTACTGGCGGAAGCCACTGATGCTATGCAGGGTTACGGCCTCCACACAGTAGCACCGGAAGAGGCCATGGGAGCCGTGGGGGCGGCCTGAGGTCTGCCCCAGAACCATGAGCCGCAGTATCTGCAGGCATTGCAGTGGTCCGTCCAATGACAACGTATAGTCCTGGGGCTGTAGCTTGCCCTGAAGCGTGCACTGCAGGTCCCCTTTCTCGCAGAAGGTCTGGAAGAGATTGAGCAGGTCTAGATTGGGCAGCTGCCTGTTGAGCCCCTCCACAGACACATGCAGGCTGGTGACCACATCACTGCTCAGCTCCAGGGTCACCGTGGCCTGAATGGCCCCCGCTCAGCCCTGCAGGGGGGGACAGCTGCATACCTGTGACATTTACATCATGGTAGGCTTCAAGCCAAGCCTCAGTGCCCAGGTCATGTTCTGTTACCAGGAACATGGTATCTTTGGCTTAGTAAATCTGCTCCCGGAAGTGGGCAGCCAGTGCCAGCAGCAGCCCCACAGCCTGACTGTTGGTAGAGTCAGAGCCACAGGGCACGGTGAGCACAAGTGACTCGGTGCTGACAGCACGCGGGCCCATAGGATGCCATACACTTTGGTGCCTGACACCATATAGTGCTCATGTGTCTCATCTGGGAAGGGCAGCTCCGGGAGAAACCGCGTGTAGACATCCAGCCCTACTGACTGCATTGTCCGTTCCAGCCAGGCCACTGGCAGAGCCCCCAACTTCCTGCGGTGGGCAGCGAAGTCCCAGGCAAAAGCCCGGGCACGATCTCCACCCGCGAACTGCCCTCCACCATGGCAGAGCCCACGGTGTTCTCCGACATGTAAGCGCGCTGGGTCCGCGGCGGGAAAGCCAGAGCCAAGAGCCAGGTGATGGCCGCCAGGTAGGTCAGCACGCACGATGGCGCGTTTTGGCACAGCTCGAGGTGGGCGAGCACGCGTTGGCACACCGGGTCAGATAGGAGGCCCACGGCGGGCAGGGCGGCAAGGCTACGGACACTCTCCTGCCACCAACTATTGCCGCGGTGCCCGCAGGCTGCTCCTGTCAGACCCCGGGACCCGCTCTCGCCTGCACTTCTGGTCCCAGCGACTGTACTTTTATAAATCAAATAAATTTGTGTTTGTTTTGTTTTGAAACAGTGTCCTGCTCTGTCACGCAGGCTTAAGTGCGGTGGTGCAATCTTCACCTCCCTGGTTCAAGCGATTCTCCTGCCTCAGCCTCCCCAGGAGCTGGGCTTATGGTGCTTGCCATCACACCCAGCTAATTTTTTGTATTTTTGTATTTTTTCTTTTTTTTAATTTAAAGATGGGGTTTCACCATGTTGGTCAGGCTGGTCTTGAACTCCCGACCTCAGGTGATCCACCCGCCTTGGCCTCCAAAGTGCTTGGATTACAGGCATGAGCCTCCACGCTTTGCCCAATTTTTTGTATTTTTAGTAGAGATGGAGTTTCACCATGTTACCCAGGTTGGTCTCGAACTCCTGACCTCAAGTGATCCGCCTGCTGTGGCCTCCCAAAGTGCTGAGATTACAGGTGGGAGCCTCTGCGTCAGGCCCAAATATAACTTTTTAAATGTTTCATTTATTTAAAATTATAGTTTTTTTCCATGCTGTTAAAAACAGCTTTATCGAAGTGTACTTGTCATAAGATAATCATCGTACACTTAATGTGTTCAATTTGATGAGTTCTGGGGCTGGGTGTGGTGGCTTACACCTTAATCCTGGTACTTTGGGAGGCCAAGGTGGGCGGATGGCTTGAGCTCAGGAATTTGAGACCAGCCTGGGATACGTGGCAAAACCTCATCTCTACCAAAAATGCAAGAAATTAGCCAGATATGGTGGCACACACCTGTAGTCCCAGCTACCTGAGGGGCTGAGATCGGAGGATGGCTTGACTCTAGGAGGTCAAGGCTGCAGTGAGCTGAGCTCACACCACTGCATTCTAGCCTGAGAGACAAAGTGAAATCCTGTCTCAAAAAAAAAAAAAAAAAGATGAGTTCTGACATTTGCTTAAACCTGTAAAACTATCACCAAAATCAATGTAATAAAAATGTTAATAGCTTCCAGAAGTTTCTTTATGCCCCTTTAGAATTCCTTTCTCTCTCCCCTTATTAAATTCTTCAGGAGCCACTGATTTGTTTTCTTTCGCCATAGATTATTTTATATTTTCTAGAATTTTATATAAATGGGATCATCTTTTTCTGTCTGGTTTCTTTTATCCAATGTAATTGTTTTGGAGTTTATCCATGTTGTATGTTTCAATAGTTTGTTCCTTTTTATTGCTGAGTAATATTCCATTGTATGGATATCCAATTTGCTTATCCATTTCCCTCTTCATGGAGATTTGGGTTGTTTCCAGTTTTTCATTATCACAAATAGAGCTGTTGTGAACATTTGCATACAAGTCTTTTTTTTTTTTTTTGAGACAGAGTTTGGCTCTGTCACCCTGGCTGGAATGCAATGGCTTAATCTCGACTCACTGCTTCCTCTGCCCCTCCCAGGTTCAAGCAATTCTCCTGCCTCAGCCTCCCAACTAGCTGGGATTATAGGCGCCTGCCACCACGCCTGGCTACTTGTATGTATTTTTAGTAGACACGGGTTTTGCCATGCTGGCCAGGCTGGTCTTGAACTCCTGGCCTCTGGTGATCCCCCTGCCTCGGCCTCCCAAAGTGCTGGGATTACAGGTGTGAGCCACCGCTCTTGGCCTTCTCTTGGGTATATGCTTAGAGAGAAGAATGTGTGAATTGTATAGTAGGTATATGTTTGACTTTAAATAAACTTCCAGAGTGTTTTTAAAGGGGGCCTGACATTTTGTACTTTAACCAGCAATGTGTTTGAAAGTGCCCATCGAAGTCCGGGCCTGGTGGCTCATGCCTATAATCCCAGCACTTTGGGAGGCCGACACAGGTGGATCACTTGAGGTCAGGAGTTCAAGACCAGACTGGCCAACGTGGTGAAACCCCGTCTCTACAAAATTACAAAAACAATTAGCCAGGAATGGTGGCATGTGTCTGTAATCCCAGCTGATTAAGAGGCAGAGGGAGGAGAATCGATTGAACCTGGGAGGCGGGAGTTACAGTGAGCCAAGATCACACCACTACACTCCAGCCTGGGAGACGCAGCAAGACTCCAGTATGGTCAGTCTTTTTAATTGTAGCCTTTCTAAGGATTGTGTGATGATATCTCATTGCGGTTAAATTTGTACTTCCTTAATTATTATTATTATTTTTAAATTTCATTTTAAGTTCCAGGATACATGTGAGGACGTACAGGTTTGGTACCTGGGTAAACGTGTGCCACGGCGGTTTGCTGCACTTATTGGCCCATACCTAGGTGTTAAGCCCCACACGCATTAGCTGTTTTTCCTGATGCTCTCCCTCCCCTCACCCCCTCGGCAGGCCCCAGTGTGTGTTGTTTCCCTCCCTGTGCCCATATATTCTCATTGTTCAGCTCCCACTTATAAGTGAGAGCATGCGGTGTTTGGTTTACTGTTCCTGTGTTAATTTGCTGAGGATAATTGCTGCATAGTATTCCATGGTGTATACGTACCACATTTTCTTTATCCAGTCTATCATTGATGAGCATTTGGGTTGATTCCATGTTCCTTAATTATTAATAATGAGGAGGCCGGGCATGTCTGTAATTCCAGCAATTTGGGAAGCTGAGGTGGGCGGATCACATGAGGTCAGAGGTTCTAGACCACCATGGCCAACATGGTGAAACCTATCTGTACTAAAAAAATACAAAAAATTAGCTGGGGGTGGTGGCGTGTGCCTGTAGTCCCAGTTACTTGGGAAGCTGAGGTCTGAGAATCACTTGAACCTGAGAGCCAGAGGTTGCAGTGAGATGAGATCATGCTAGAGAGTAAGATTCTGTCTAAAAAAAAAAATGATGAGCATCTTTTTTTGTGCTTGTCATCCATATACCTTTTTTGGTAAAAAATCTGTTCAAATATTTTGCTTGCTTTATAATTGTTTTCATTTTTAAAATTTTTATATTTTTAGTCAAATTCTAAAAGAGCTGTAACACTGTCTGTTTTCTTATTATTGAGTTGTAAGCGTCCTTTGAGATAAGGTGGCCGGGGCCTGTCCTGGTGGAAAACAGATGCAGATTTGGAGCTTAGAGGAAAGATCAACATTAGAGATACGTATTAATGAGGCATCTATTGTTTTGAATAGCGAAAAAAAGACAAAATAGAAAAAAAGAAGGCATCTCTATACAGGTGCATGCTTAACAGGGAATAGTAGCTAAGATGTCAAGTGGAAATGTACACAGAGAGAGATCTACAGCTGGACCTCAGGGAGGCTCTCATTTTGGGGATTGAGGGAGAATCGGGAGGTGCCTGTGGAGGAGGTTGAAAAGAAATGCTGGGGGGGAAAACGGCGTCACTGCGCTGGGACCCTGCCAGTTCCTGCTTGGCCGTCAAAGCTTTGCACCTTCAGCACATAGGATAGTGACAGGCACATAGTTGGTGCTCAAATAACTTTTATTGAATGACCAAATGAGTTGAATCCAAGAAAGATTTTCTAGGAGGAACCTGAAGGTCAACAGTCTCCAATGTGGAAGCAAGGCTGGAATGATGAGGGAAAATTTCATTGAGAAGGGGAATTTGGATTTGGGGACTAGGAAATCGTTAGTGAATTTATAACATGCAGATTGCAAACTCCTCACTACACACTTAGGCCACAAGAACTTGTGAAATGCAGACAACACATCCTAAGTCCTTGGATTAGCATAAAGATTCAGCGATATAACCAAACTGTGTTAAATACTTGGCTCACCCCCTGGCACAGAGTAAAATGCTCATTCATTTATTCATTCAACTAATATTTACTGTTTACTCTGGGCCCAGGTATGGTTTTAATATCTGCCAATAGAACAGTGCACCAGACAGAGTTTGTGCTTTTATGAATCTTATATTCAATATAAGAGGTGGGAAGAGGTAATAACAAACACAAATGTGTGATGGTGACAAATGCCATGCAGAAATGAGAGGGTGGAAATCTGATGGTGACGACATGGACACTTTAGGTAGCTGCACAAAAGAAGAGCTGATATTGACTGTTATTGTTGTAATTATAAGTTATCCCTCTTTTCTCTTCAATTGCTCACTGCTTTACACACCGTGTCATCACGTCACATCACATTTTCCCGCTCAAAACACTTCCATGTGTTGTACTGGACCGAGCGTAGAAAGTTAGCACCAAGACAAAAGTATGTCAGATTGCAGGGTCATTTATTATGCCGGCAACCACAGAGGACTCACGTCTCTCCAACCTATGGCTCCGAGCTCAGGGGGACTGGGGGTTTTAAGCTGAAAAACCACATCCTGGATTTAGGACCAAGAGAGTGAGGGGATGCAGGGCAAGAAACTTTTCAGCACTTTCTGATGAGCAAAGGCAAGCACTTCTGGCAGTTACTGATAAGTAAAGGCAAGCAACTTTACAGAAGCCGAGGTCAGCAGTTATTGCTAGGAGAATGGGGCAGTCGTTTCAACTTATTTTTGGAAAATAGCTTTGTCTTGTACAAAATGGCATTTCTCAAGTTCTAACTCTAAGCCAGCCATATCACACATGCCTTCCTGAGCAACTTTGCAAGTTATCTCCACTCAGCCAGCAGAAAAATATGGCTCCTCCTTTCAAAGCTGGCTCACAGTTCCACGTGGTGCTGCAGAAAAGGCATCCTTGCCCGAGGCAAAGGCATTTACACCTTCCAGGGAGACACTTGATTAAAGGAGGCAGACATAGTAGAGGGGGTGGGTAGGAAGCTAACTGGAACTTCATCTATTAGAAGAGGAAAGCCCTTTGAAAAGTGAATTAACCATATTAATAGCTGTGTCAGGTAAGTAGCTGGCGAAAGCTTGCTAATAATGAGGCCAGGGTTGAATTCCCATATGGACCAGAGAATTTCATGTGGAGAAACTACACTATTCACTCACTGGCACTGAAACTTAAGCTAACACATAATCTTGCTGAACTTCAATTCTCCAGTCTAAAATAGAGACATGCATCCCATCTGCTTGCCTCATAGGATTATTATGAGGAACAAATGAGAATGGATAATACAGTGCTTTTTAAAGTCATAGATTTTAAATATGATCTATTATTATTGCAGATTACATGATATTTCAGTGGCCATAAGTACCCTCTTCCCCTACTTCTGCAGTGTATCAGCTGGCTGTCTCTCTTAGTGGAGATTCGACTGCACTGTGAATGGTGCTTAAAAATCAATTGGTAGCCTTTCAATAGGCTTATTATATTGAACGTGCTCAGGAGGATTTCTCTCTCTTTCCTTCCTCCCTCCCTCCTTCCTTCCCTCCCTCCCTCCCTCCTTTCTTTTGTTTCTCTCTCTCTCTTTTTTTTTTTTTT
>NW_016107606.1:1586500-1590777 GCF_001604975.1 Cebus imitator
TTTTTTTCTGTGAGACAGGATCTCCTTCTCTTGCCCAGGCTGGAGTGCAGTGGCAGGAACACAGCCCACTGAAGTCTCAGTTTCCTAGGCTCAAGCCATCCTCCCACCTCAGCTTCCCACATAGCCAAGACCACAGGTGTGTGCCACCACATCTGGCTACTTTATATATTTTTTTATTTAATTAATTTAATTTTTTTTTGAGACAGAGTCTTGCTCTGTCACCCCGGCTGGAGTGCAGTGGCGCTGCCTCGGCTCAGCTCACTGCCACTTCTGCTTCCTGGTTCAAGCAATTCTCCTCTTTCAGCCTTCCGAGTAGCTGGGATTACAGGTGCCTGCCACCACACCTGGCTAATTTTTTTGTTTGTTTCATTTTGCTTTTGAGATAGAGTCTTGCTCTCTCACCTAGGCTGGAGTGCCATGGTGTGATCTTGGCTCACTGCAACCTCCGCCTCCTGGGTTCAAGCCATTCTCCCTATTTCAGCCACCCAGGTAGCTGGGATCACAGGCGTGCACCACCACATCCAGCTGATTTTTGTATTTTTAATAGAGACAGGGTTTTGCCATGTTGGCCAGGCTGATCCCAAACTCCTGACCTCCAGTGATGTGCTCACCTCAGCCTCCCAAAGTGCTGGGATTACAGGCGTGAGCTACTGCGTCCAGCTAATTTTTGTATTTTTAGTAGAGACTGGTTTTACCATGTTGGCCAGGCTGGTCTCAAACTCCTGACAGGTGATCCACTCTCCATGCCCTCCCAAACTGCTGGGATTACAGGCATGAGCCACCTCGCCTGGCCTTAATTTTTTTTTGAGTTGGAAAAAATTTTTTTTGAGATTGTCACTCAGGCTGGAGTGCAATGACATGATCTTGGCTCACTGCAATCTCCACCTCTCAGGTTCAAGTGATTCTTCTGCCTCAGCCTCCCAAGTAGCTGGGATTACAGGTGCCTGCCACCATACCTGGCTAATTTTTGTATTTTTAGTAGAGACGAGTTTTACCATGTTGGCAAGGCTGGTCTCGAACTCCTGACAGGTGATCTACCCTCCTCAGCCTCCCAAAGTACTGGGATTACAGGTGTGATCCACTGTGTCTGGCCTATTTCTTTAGAGAATGTGTTTTGCCATGTTGGCCAGGCTAATCTTGAATTCTTGACCTTAAGTGATTTACCCATCTCAGCCTCTGAAAGTGTTGGGATTGGGCTGGGCATGGTGGCTCACACCTGTAATCCCAGAACTTTGGGAGGCCAAGGTGGGTGGATCACGAGGTCAGGAGTTGGAGAGCAGCCTGGCTAACGTGATGAAACCCCGTCTCTACTAAAAATAAAAAAATTAGCTGAGCGTGGTGGCGCATGTCTGTAATCCCAACTACTTGGGAGGCAAAGGCAGGAGAATTTCTTGAACCCGGGAGGTGGAGGTTGCAGTGAGCTGAAATTGCGCCACTGCACTCCAGCCTGGGTGACAGAGTGAGGCTCTGTCTCAAAAAAAGAAAAAAAACCTTGGGGAAGCAGTAAAATTCTCATTTTTTTTTTTTTTTTTTTTTTTTTTTTGTTTTTTTTTTTTTTTTTTTTTACTTAATGTAATGTTTCTGAGATTTGCCCATGCTATTGCGTATACCAATCATTTGGTCCTTTCTATTGCCAAGGGTGGTATGAATATACCACTGTTTGTATTCCCTTTCTCCTATTGATGGACGCCTGAGCTATTTCTAGTTTTTGGCTTTTTAACAACGCTGTTATAAATATTCTTTGACAAGTCTTTTTGTGGATGCATGTTTTTATTTCTCTTGGATAAATATCTAGGAGTGGCATTTGTGGGATTTCTAGCATAGGAGTATGTTAAGTTTTGTGAGAGACTGCCAGGCCTTTTCCCAAAGCGGTTGTACTATTTTTTTTTTTTTTTTTTTTTTTTTTGTAGAGATAGGGGTGAGGGAGAAAGGAGGGTGGGGGGAACTCTTGCTTTGTTGCCCTGACTGGTCTCGAGCTTGTGAGCTCAAGCAATCCTCTTTCCTCGATCTCTCAAAAGGCTGGGATTACAGATGTGAGCCACTGTGTTTGGTCTAGAAGAAGGAATTTGAACAAGTCATTTCACTTCCCTGGGCCTCAGTTTCCTCATGTGAAAAAGGGAGATAATGACATACTCTGTCCCTTTCCTTCCTCAGAAACTATTTTAGTTTAATTAAATAATGGGGATGGGGTTATCAAAGTTTTGGTCCAAAGACACACAGCTGTTTAGAGATAGAGCTAGGCATTGAACTCCAAGTTCCCAGTTGAGATGTACCATACAATTTCAGCTGAGGAGAGATGTGTTCAGCTGTTTCCAGAGGGACAGAGGCAAGAAAAACAAGGAAGGTTGAGGCTGGCCTCATGCCTAAATGAATTAAAGCCAGATAGCCACTGTCTCATTTACATATTTATTCCTCACTCATTTATTCAGCTTACTTTTTTTTTTTTTTGAGACAGAGTCTTGCTCTGTCACCCAGGCTGGAGTGTAGTGGCATGATCTCAGCTCACTGCAACCTCTGTCTCCCGGGTTCAAGTGATTCTCCTGCCTCAGCCTCCCAAGTACCTGGGAGTACAGGTGTGTACCACCATGCCTGGCTAATTTTTGTATTTTTAGTAGAGATGGGGTTTTGCCATGTTGGCCAGGCAGGTCTTGAACTCCCGACCTCGTGATCCATCCGCCTCTGCCTCCCAAAGTGTTGGGATTATAGGCATAAGCCAACGCACCCAGTCTATTCAACTTAACTTTTATTGAGCACCTCTTACATGACTGAAACTGTATAAGGAGCCGTGATGTTATGTCAAATTAGAAATAGTTCTTATGTCGATGGTTCTTGCTATGTCTCCCTGAATATTTCCTTTGCCAGAGATATCCTCAGCCAGCTGTCACAGTGTGCAAGTACCCTGACTAGGTGAGATAATAGCAGCTACCAGGCATTGAGAGTTAGCTATGTGCCCGATACAGTGCTAGGCTCTTCCCATGTGCTGTCTTGTTAAGCCTGCAGAGTGAAATCCTCAAACCGTAATGTGATACTGCCTTGAAAAGTATTTCCTTTTGATAAAGACGTTAGGTAGCTACAAGTCCCTAGGTAAAATGCATATTTACCTGTGCACATTCATTAAAGTGTTACTTACAGTGGAGAAAAATCCTAAAATAGCCAAAATATATTTAAGTAAATTATAGCACGATATATTTGAAGAATATTTAATGAATTGGGAAAATGCTGTGGTTAAAATGCTACTTCATAAAATGGTGATATTGATCTGTTTGATGCTAATTTTATAAAACACCTACATTTGGCTGGACACGATTGCTCATGCCTGTAATCCCAGCACTTTGGGAGGCTGAGGCAGGTGGATCATTTGAGGTTAGGAGTTTGAGACCAGCCTGGCCAACATGATAAAACTCCATCTCTACTAAAAATACAAAGATTAGCTAGGCATGGTGGCAGGCACCTGTAATCCCAGCTACTCGGGAGACTGTGGCAGGAGGATGGCTTGAACCTGGGAGGTGGAGGTCGCAGTGAGCCAAGATTTTGCCACTGCATTCCATCCTGGGCAACAGAGTAAGACTCCATCTCAATAAACAAAACAAACAACTCCCATCCCCATTCATAAATATAGAAAAAGATGTGAAAGCAAGTCATTAAAATGTTCAGTTTTTATTATTGGGCAGTTTTTGTTAGGCTTTGGGAGAGTCTTACTTTCTTTGAACTTTTAAATATTTCCTTATTGTCTACCTTAAAAAAAAAACTTTCTCCCCCCCTCACATTTTATGACAATTTTCAAACATACAGAATATTTGAAAGAATTTTACAGCAAATATCTATATACCTACTACATGGATTATACAATTAACATTTTATGGCACTTGTGTTATTACCAGCCTTTCCATTCCTCTCTTTCTCCATCTTATTTTTTAATGTATTTTAGAATAGGTTGTAGACATCATGTATTTTTCCCCAAATACTTCATCGTGCACATTGTTAAAATTCAATACTGATGTACTTTCTTTTGAGGTAACATTTACTTAGGAGAAAGCATACAAATCCTATGGGCCATTTAGTGGGTTCTGACAAACGCATTCACGTGTGCAATTCAAGCTCCTTTCCTTCACTTTCCTTCTTCTCTCCTCTTCTCTCCTTTCCCCTCTTCTCCTCTCCTTTCCTCGAAGAGCAGTGCTATCCTATAGGCAATGTGGCCCCAGTAGCCATGTTCTAATTTTTTTCAGCATAGATTACTGTGTAGATTTTGTGTAAGGCTTTTTTTTTTTTTTTTTTTT
>NW_016107606.1:1592411-1601372 GCF_001604975.1 Cebus imitator
GGGGTTTCACCATGTTGACCAGGATGGTCTCGATCTCTTGACCTCATGATCCACCTGCCTCGGCCTCCCAAAGTGCTGGGATTACAGGTGTGAGCCACCGCGCCCGGCCAACAGCACCCTTATGCTCTTGACTTTCTCTCTCTCTCTCTCTCTGTGTATATTTTAAATCAGAAAATGTTTACAGGTATTGTCATTTTTAGACGTCCTCCAGATGGTGTTTTCTCCTGGAATGTAGTAAGCGAGTGATAAACTGGGGGAGAGGGACTGAAGTGGTGGGGAATAAAAAGGGACCAGAGAGAATCGAAATATGAATTGTGAGAGCTTAAAGCAACCCTAGAGATTATCTAATGAAAACCCTCCTTTGCAGAGGAAAATAATATAAGGTTTAGGATTGATTACCCGTGAGTTGGTGATAGGGCTGACGTGGGGACCAAGGCTTTACATTTCCCAATCATACTATAAGGCCTCAGTTAATTCACACTTTGACCGTGGCCTGGTGTCAGTCAGAGGAAGTGAAATTTTTCCTTGCACATCCCACTAGGACTACTCGGCTTGGGGTTTTTCAAATGCTGTAATCAGCAAGTGAACAGACACAAGCTGTCTAGGAGACTCGTCAGTGGAAGATTTAACACTTCTCTTCAACTCTTTAAATTTACTAGCTAAAACAATAGGTATAAAAACCATGTTGTCTAGTGGCTTAGTTTCAACCTGGAGCTGCTCAATGCATTTGACTGTGATTTTTCCTAAGCTCAGGCACCAACTTCACTGGCATGTATAGGCTGCCCACTGAGGGATTTTCTATGTATTGATTTCATCCATGAGGAGTTTCATCCATTGTTCTGGGTTACAGATTTGAGACTTACTTTGACAACCACAAGATTTTCTCTCTTTCAAAAGAGAATGAATGCCGTATTAATTCACCCCAATCAATTTTTTTCAAGGTTGTTTACCAGTAGTAGGGTGACATTAGCCTTTCTGCTTAATTTTAGAAAGAAAAATTTCTTTTTACAAAGCTAAAATTAAAGAGCTTAAACTCTTCCCTTTCAAGCCCTCAGTCTTTTTTTTTTTTTTTTTTTTTTTTTTTTACAAGAATTTCAGCAATCTCTTGGGTGATTTTACCATCTGAGGGAAAGAAAAGAAATGAAAGGAAAAATCATGATCCAGCTTGAATTTGCTATTGCTCCTGAGCTGAACCACTAAAAGAAGTCTTCTGACCGGGTGCGGTGGCTCACGTCTGTAACCCCAGCACTCTGGGAGTTGGAGGTAGGCAGATCACTTGAGGTCAGGAGTTCAAGACCAGTCTGTCCAACATGGTAAAACTCCATCTCTACTAAAAATATAAAAGTTAGCCAGGCATGGTGGCTCATACCTGTAATCCCAGCTACTCTGGAGGCTGAGGCAGGAGGATTGCTCGAACCCAGGCAGCGGAGGTTGCAGTTAGCTGAGATTGTGTCTCTGTATTCCAGCCTGGATGATGAAGTGAGACTATTTCAAAAAAAGAAAAAAAGAAAGAAAGAAGTCTTCTGTCCCTGCCCAGCACACCTGCTCAGACTTTGCAAAGGAATGCTCATGAGTCAGCAGGAAGTAAGAATATTTACCTATGCAGGGCAAGGCTATTTTCACTGGAGGATTTTTACTTGGACTCCTTCACCTCTTATGAACAAATCTCTTAGGAAAGCTCTAAATTTTCGAGGATGTTTGATTGTAGAGAAGAGTAAAAGGACTCCAGGATGCTATGAAGGGAAACTCTGGATCCATCTTTCTTTCTTTCTTTTTTTTTTCTTTGAGATGGAGTTCTGCTCTTGTTTCCCAGGCTGGAGTGCAGTGGCACGATCTTGGCTCACTGCAACCTCCGCCTCCCAGCTTCAAGCGATTCTCCTGCCTCAGCCTCCCTAGTAGCTGGGATTACAGGTACCCACCACCATGCCCAGCTAATTTTTTTGTATTTTTAGTAGAAACAGGGTTTCACTATGTTGGCTGGTCTCGAACTCCTGACCTCAGGCGATCCACCCGCCTCAGCCTCCCAAAGAGCTGGGATTACAGACATGAGCCACTGTGCCCGGATCCCATCTTTCTTAATATATCCCTTAGGACCATGGTAAGCGTGACACTGGAAGGAACAATTTCTACCAAGCTCCTTCAACCCAAGGCATAGAAAACACAGAAGAAACATTGATGCATTCTTGTGCTTTCCAACACAAATTTATTCATAGAGTCTTTGCTACTATAAAGAAATTCTTTGAAGGGAAAATGTAAGAGAGCTTTGTTCATAGAAAGTCTTTTCTTCCCTTGGCTAAAGGCACCTTGTTCTTTGGCTGTCGCCACTCCCTCTTTGGACCGCTTTGTTTATATGAGAAAGTCAATATTGTACTCCACTTACTGACACTCATTATGGTAGGAAGATGGAGTTGTAACTGGTGGCTGCAAAGGCAATGTGGCCGAATAGAAACACCCAGAACTCGGTCTGATGCCATGATTCAGTTTCTGGTTTTACTAATGACTCTTCAGACCTCAGAATCATCAATCATAAGAAAAAGATTTTGCATGTCATAATGCACATGAAGTATTTAACACAGGGCCCATTAAAGAGTTAGTTCTCAGTAAATTCTAGATGTAGTGGACATGAAAGTTTGTCTTACCAAATGTTTTCTTCCTTAATAGCTGTGCATGGTAGGGGAACTGGACTTCTGTAGGAACATGAGAGAGACGGTTGCTGAAAGTGGGGGAGGATGTAGGAAAAACAGCACAAATTTTTTATTTTTGAGATGAAGTCTTGCTCTGTCACCCAGGCTGGAGTGCAGTGGTACGATCTTGGCTCACTACAACCTCTGCCTCCTGGGTTCAAGCAATTCTCCTGTCTCGGCCTCCCATCTAGCTGGGATTACAGGCGTACACCACGATAGTAGGCTAATTTTTGTATTTTTTAGTAGAGACAGGGTTTTACCTTGTTGGCCAGGCTGGTCTCGAACTCCTGACCTTGTGATCTGCCCACCTCTGCCTCCCAAAGTGCTGAGATTGCAGGCATGAGCCACTGTGCCCGGCCAACAGTACGATTTTGAAGACAAATATTGGCTGGCTGTTTTTCTGAGGACTGACTGTTTAGCCGTGGTCAGTGTGTGATGTGGTAGAAATGTAGTGGACTTTGAGGGAGACATATTTGGGCTCTAGTTTCTATTCCGTTGATTTGAGTTGTGCAACTTAGTGTAAGCTTCTTAATAAATACCTCTCTTACAAGCTTCAAATGAGATAATGTAGAAACAGATTTAGTAGAGTGACCTAAGTTTTCTGTGCCCTTCTTAGTCTTTCACAGCGATATTCTGAGAGCATGATTGGAACACTGGAAATGACTCCATTCCCTGTGTGAAACCAACCCCTACAGACGCATTTAAGGCAGCCTGAAGGAGTTGGCAGAAGCCTAAGAAACTGTGGAGGTGCTGTATTTGGGGTTGGTAACATTTCTTGCAATTGGATTCTTCTATTCACAGATTAGCACCAATAATAAATAAAGCCCACTGAAGAGAATGGCTTTAACTGGTTCCTGCTGGTTCCTTTGGGATAAAAGTTGACCCGTCTATTCTGAGAATGGCCCATTTGAGGCAGTATCTACAATTTGCCCAAAGGAATCGATAAATTCGTGAAAATTCACCCTACGTCATGGTTGTGGAGTCTGTGGAAAGCCCACCCAAGCAATCTGGCAGGTTTTTGTTTATGAGCTCATAGTTTTTGGTGCTATGTGGATACCAATGTCATGCACATGCAAGTGTGTGTATGTGTGTGTTGGGGAGACAGGGAAAGAGCATGTGTGAGTTTGTGTTTAAAATCCTGATGCAGCTGGATGCAGTGGTTTATGCCTGTAATCCCAGCACTCTGGGAGGCCGAGGCAAGAGGATCACTTGAGCCCAGGGGTTCAAGACCAGCCTGGACAACCAAATGAGATCCTTGTTTCTACAAGAATTGAAAAATTGGCCAGGCACAGTGGTGTGTGCCAGTGGTTCCAGCTACATGGGGAGGCTGAGGGAGGAGGATCGTTTGAGGTCAGGAGATCAAGGCTGTAGTGAGCCATGATCACACCACTACGTTTTAGCCTGGGCAACAAAGCAACGCCTCACAGGAAGTAGCATAGTCCCTATATTTACTTATTTATTTATTTGATTATTATTATTATTTTTATTTTTGAGACAGAATCTCGCTTTTTTGCCCAGTATGGAGTACAGTGGCATGATATTGGATCACTGCAACCTTTGCTTCTTGGGTTCAAGCAATTCTCCTGCTTTAGCCTCCTGAGTAGCTGGGACTACAAGCATGTGCCACCATGGTTGACTAATTTTTTTGTATTTTTAATAGAGATGAGGTTTCACCATGTTAGCCAGGATGGTCTTGATCTCCTGACCTCATGATCTGCCCGCCTCAGCCTTGCAAAGTGCTGGGATTACAGGTGTGAGCCACTGCACCCAGCCTGATTATTGTTATTCTTAAGACAGATTTTTGCTCTGGCACCCAGGGTGGAGTGCAGTAGCATGCTAATGGCTCCTGCAGCCTTGACCTCCTGGGCTCCAGTGATCCTCCCACATCAGCCTCTCAAGTAGCTGGGACGATGGACACATACCACCATACCCAGCTGAATTTTAAAACTTTTCATAGAGACAGAGTCACATCATGTTGCCCAGGCTGGTCTTGAACTCCTGAGCTCAAGTAATACACTTGCCTTGGCCTCCCAAAGTGCTGGGATTACAGAAGTCAGCCACTGCTCCTGGCCTCATTGAATTATTCAGCAGGTGTTAACTGAGTACTGATGATGAGCCAGGTACTGCGCTGGGATGATGTTGAGCAGATCAGATGGTCCCACCCTCTCTGATCCTACAGATTTTTCTCTGCTTATTGTGGTAGGCAAAAGCATGGCTCTCCAAAGATGTACGTATCCTAATGCCTGAATCTGTGAATTCAGGCATTAGGATATGTACATCTGGCAAAAGGAGACTTTGAGATGTGACTATATTAAGGAACTTGAGATGGTGAGAGGATCCTGGATTATGCAGATGAGCCCAGTGTATTCACAAGTGTCCTTATAAAGGAAAGAGGGAGGCAAGAGTTAGAAAAGGAGATAAAGCCAGATGTTGTAGCTCATGCCTTTGATCTCAGCACTTTAGGAGGCCAAGGTGGATCACCCCAGGTCAGGAGCTGGAGACCAGCCTGGCCAGCATAGTGAAACCCTGTCTCTACTAAAAATACACAAATTAGCCGGGTATGGTGGCGCATGCCTGTAGTCCTAGCTACTCGGGAGCCGAAGCAAGAGAATCTCTTGAACCTGGGAGGTGGAGGTTGCAGTGAGCTGAGATTGTGCCTCTGCACTCCAGCCTGGGTGACAGAGTGAGACCCTGTCTCAAAAACAAAAACAAAAACAAAAACCAAAAAACAAAGAAAGAAAAGAAAAGGAGCTGAGACGATGAGACAAGGGATGCAGAGTGAGAGTTGTAAACCAAGGCCTGGGGGTGGCTTCTAGAAGCTGGAAAAGACGAGGAATGGATTCTCCCCCAGAGCCTCCAGAAGAATGCAGGTCTCCTGGCCCCTTGCTTTTAGTCCTATCAGACTCCTCTAGGACTTCCAGTCTCCAGAACTACAAGAGAATATATTCATGGTGTTTTAAGCCATTGAGTTTCTGGTCATTTGTTACAGCAACAATAGGAAACTCATACACTTGCCTGTTGGCTTCATCAGTTTTAAGTGTCAGGCCTTTTTTATTCTGAGTTTCCAGTGGTTGGTTCAGCAAACAGGAAATGGGAAGTTTTTCCAGATGACAGAATTGTGTTTGCTCCAGAAGCTCTGCCTGTTCTATGTCATCAGGCCTGTGCCTGGACTTTCAATGGACTATAGGCTGTATTTAATTCATCTCTTTTCTCACTTCCTGGCACCATGCTGGGTATGCTAAATGTCTAGCACTCAGGCTAGGAGATGTACACTTGGCTCAGGCCCTTTCTGCAAACAAGGCAACTTTCGTGGGAATTGGCTTTTCTATTACATAGTAAATTTAAATATGCACAACTACTTTGTCCCAAGTAAAAATGGTTGCTATGAAGTGCTTGTGCTGTATTCACGTGTGCCAGGTATTAAACTATAAGATACATCAATTTTTCTTAGACCCAGAAAAAAGGTACAAATGTTGTATGTAGGAATCTTTCTTAAATTAAAAAGAAAATCACGTGACAATTCTAAGCTCTCAATATTTACCTGTTCCTGTGCTTGTCTGAAATAGTAATCTTTATTATTTTTGTTGGAAAATTTTCTCTTAAGAATAGAGAATGCTATGTCCTAATCTTTCAGACTTAATTCTGTGGCCTTTGTTTCTTATCTGCTGGGCAGAGAGAGGTCAAGACTGAGTGGGTAAAGGAGGACATAGCTACCAGTCTTTGGAAGAAGAACTTGAGCATGAGAAAGGGAGCTCCATATTCTCTGCCTTCTTGACCTACGACCAGAGAAAAACAGATTTTTCCATTCATCTGATGTTTAGAGAGCCTCATAAAAGTGAGTCTCTTGGCCAGGCACGGTGGCTTATGCCTATAATCCCAGCACTTTGGCAGCTGAGGCAGGCAGATCACTTGAGCCCAGGAGTTTGAGACTAGCTTGGCCAATATGGTGCAACCCACCCTCCCCCACCAGGCTGTCTCTACTAAAAACACAAAAATTAGCCAGGTGTGATGGTGCATGCCTGTAATCCTAGCTACTTGGGAGGCAAAGGCTGCATGAGCCGAGTTGTGCCACTGCTCTCCAGCCCGGGCAATGGAGTAAGACTCTGCCTCAAAAGAAAAAAAGAAGTGAATCTCTCTTTTTAAAAGGCCAGCTAAACATGTTGATTTCATGCTATTTATGAAATCTAAGGAATAGCAAGTTGAATCTCTTTGAAATGACTTACACGGCCCTTCAGGACCTGGCTAGCCCTCTTCCCTACCTGTTCAGCCGTATCTCTCTTACTCTTCTAGCCATACTGAATTTTTTTCAGTTTCTATAAAATTCTGAGTATCTTGTGCATCTTAGCCCCTACCTCACTCGACTGGAACCATGCTTTCTTTTCTTCTTTGTCCGCCTCAGCTTTACCTTGTGACTCCTACACGACCTTCAGCTTAGAGGTCACATCCTTGGGCTAGTTCTCTGTGACACAGCACACTGAACTGTTCCCCTGCAACTCAGCTCTTACAAACTCTATCCCAGGTGCCCACTTGCTGTCTTTCCCTGCTAGACTCTAAGCACCAGGAGAGCATCGCACAGGGGCCCGTGTCTTTTTTGTTCACTGCTTTCCCCATCATGCCTGGCACTTCCTTCTAACAGACTGGCACTCTGCCAAGTGTGAGGCCAAATTTACCTCAGTCAGCCTTTTATACACCACCATTTGTTTTAATTGCACAGCTGTACATGACTGAGCAAACGACGGATGGGTACCTGTAATCAAATAGTCCGGAGATTTTAAGCACTTTCGTTCATTCCTGGAGCAGTCACTGAGACTTGGCAATAGGTAATTTAAATTCTGGACAACGAGTTTTCAAGCCGCTTCAATGGCTACATTTTGAGAACAGCAGAAAAAAACCTGACCCTTTGATAATTAGACTGAATCAGTTTTCATAATTCTACTTTATGCACTGGAATGGTTAGCAAACTTCATTACCAGCAGCCTGATAAGAAAGCTTTTAGCTTCTAGCATAGACCTTGTGAGTAATTTCGATTTGCAACCCAACTAAAGCCACTCTGCATGGCAGTGTTTCTTAGACAAGATGATCTTATAGTTTCATCATTGTAAATAATTTCAAAGTAGGTGCAGGAGAAAGCATACAATTAGCATCTTTTGTATGTATGTTTGATCCCGAGAAAGGACAGCTGACTGTTGGAGTTGAAAGCAGCCACCATAAACCCTTATAACCTAGCAGCCTGCATTTGCTGAAATTGTAAATTGATATCTTTTCTTTTGCTCTGTGTATCTGGAACATTGCCAGAACCCAAACAGCGCTTAGTAATTAAGGAAACGTGTCTTTAAGAAATTTCCAGAACAGACATGTGACTTATTGTCTGACAAGGGCTCAAAGCATCCTGGGCTTCTTGCTTTTCTAACACTCATAAATTAGTTGTCAATGTCTCTTTAACCCATGGTTAAAGCGTGGAAGCTCCATCAAGACAGAGATCACGTCTGTGTTTACCACTGAATCCCCAGCACACAAAGGAGGCACTTCATAAATATTTGTTGGATGGCTAGCTGAATGAAATTCCAAAGTGATATATTGGTATATATGCATTTTTATCTTTGGCAGCTCAACCTAACTCTGTTCTGAGTTAAAACTCTATTGTTTATTTGGAAAATTGCTTTGCATCCTGCTTCAGTTACTATGGATACACAATAAACCACCCCAAAACTTATGGCTTCAGACTCAACAACATCTCCCCTCACCCCTCACAGATGTGCAGTCAGAACTAGGTTTGGTGGAGAAAGCTCATTTCTCCTCTTCTTTGTGTTGGCAGGGTAGGTAGGAGGCTGGAGTAGAAATATCTGAGAGATGCTCCTAGCCTAGGCTAAGAACCTTGAATGGCCAGGGACTGGATCAAGCAGGGCTCCTCAGACATCTCTCTCGAGCTTTACGTGGTGTCTCTAAGTAATCTCTCCAGAATGGTGGCTTCAGGGTAATCAAACTGCTTACACGATGGCTCAGGGCTCCAGAGATGTGTGTATTAAGGACAGAGAAAAAGCCACATGGAATTTGCATTTCTTTCTTTCTTTTTTGAGACAAAGTCTTGCTCTGTCGCCCAGGCTGGAGTATAGCGATGCAGTTTCGGCTTACTGTAACCTCCGCCTCCTGGGTTCAAGCAATTTTCTCTGCCTCAGTCTCCTAAGTAGCTGGGATTACAGGTGCCCGCCACCACGCCCGGCTAATTTTTGTATCTTTAGTAGAGATGGGGTTTCACCATGTTGGCCAGGCTGGTCTT
>NW_016107606.1:1601827-1618999 GCF_001604975.1 Cebus imitator
GGTCTAGAACTCTTGGACTCAAGCAATCCTCTTGCTCAGCCTCCCAAAGTGCTGGGATTACAAGCATGAGCCACCATGCCTGGCCTGTATTTCTTTTTGTGACAAGCCTCTTAAGTTGCCCGGCATCCTTCTATTACCTTCTATCCCTTTGAAGAAGTCATTATGGCCAGCCCATAATCAAGAGAAGGTTGAATTAGACTCCACTTTTTGTGGGAGAAATGTCATTGAACTTGCAAATGTGTTTTAGAATCTTCACTCACCCAATCACTGTTCTGGAAATTTGAAAGAATCTGTGGTCAAAATTGGTAAAGTTGGGACTTGAATCCTTATTCTGAATGAGACAGGAACTGCTGCAGAGAAAAAAACCTATTATGTTGGTGGAAAAGTAATTGCGGTAATGACCTCGTGCTCTACCCGCTGCGGCCTCCCGAACTGCTGGGATTACAGGTGTGGGCCACCATGCTCAGCTTTTGCCATTACTTTTAAGGGCACAAGACACAATTACTTTTGCATCAACCTATAGAATATCATTGCCCCTTCTTACGTACAAGGATGAAAATGAGGGTTTGAAAGAGGGCCCCCTCTCACGGCAATGTAAAGCAAAGCATTACAAGTTCTCGAAAGGGTAGAATTTTGAGGTGCATTTCTGTTCTTTGAATGGGTGCAAGTGGGAATCTTGCAAAAGGGAGGAGGTAACAGATGATGTCAATATAGGCATGAGTTGATACAGGTTTTGCTTGTATTTCAAGCTCGTGCCTTCATTGTTTCTTCACTCTGTTCTGGCGTGTCCCCTCCGAGGCCAAGCTGGTTAGAAACCTGCCACTGATTCTCCAGTTGCTGTATTTAGACCTTACTTCCCTAGCTCCTCCCACAATTGTGTAAAGTATGACTTCTATAATAAATTTAATACACTTTTTATTCTATAATACTGGTAGCGCTTTTGTTATCTGATTGAATTCTGACTAAGAAGAAAACAGCATCCTATTATTTTATGAAAAAATTCTTATTTTTGGCATAATATAGCTTGAATAGTTGTTTGCTGTCTGAAATATGAGGCCTCAGCTAGGATGGCAGCTATAAGCCATGGGATGATTGAAAACTGTGTAATGGTGCTTCCAGAACACTTTGCAGTGACCTCTATTAAAATAACATCCAGCCGAGTGCCGTGGCTCACGCTTGTAATCCCAGCACTTAAGGCCCAGGTGGGCAGATCACCTGAGGTCAGAAGTTCAGGAACACACTGGTCAACCTGGTGAAACCCCGTGTCTACTAAAAATACAAAAATTAGCTGGGCGTGGTGGGCGCCTGTAATCCCAGCTACTTGGGAGGCTGAGACAAGAGAATCGCTTAAACATGGGAGGCAGAGGTTGCAGTGAGCCAAGAACGTGTCACTACACTCCAGCCTGGGCGAAAGAGCGAAATTCCATCTCAAAAAACCCTAAAATACAAAAAGCAAATAAAATAGCATCCAAAGATGAATAAAGTGTAGATTAATAATATGCAGTACAACATATGTTTCTCTTCTGCTAGACCAGGAGCTGGCAAACTTTTTCTAAAAGAGGCCCAATAGTGGACATTTTAGGATTTGAGAGTCTTTGTTGAGAAGACCCAAAGGTACCATTGTAGTTTGAAACAGCCATAGACAATGCCCGTGTCAATGAAAAGAGTCAAACTTTAAAATATTTGAAGAGATTTGCTCTGAGCTAAATATGACATAGACCCAGGAGATCCCGAGAACATGTACTCAAGGTGGCGGGCCTACTACTTGGTTTTATGTTTTAGAAGGACATAAGATATCAATCAATCAATACATATAGGATATATATTGGTTCAGTACGGAAACATGGGACATCTTGAAGGGAGAGGCTTCCAGGTCATAAGTGGAGTCAAATATTTTTCTTTTTTTTTTTTTGAGACAGAGTCTTGCTATGTCACCCAGGCTGGAGTGCAGTGGGGTGATCTTGGCTCACTGCAACCTCTGCCTCCCAGGTTTAAGTGATTCTCTTGTCTCAGCCTCCCAAGTAGCTGGGATTACAGGCACTTGCCACCACACCTGGCAAATTTTTGTATTTTTAATAGAGTTTCGCCATGTTGGCCAGGCTTATCTCAAGCTCCTAACCTTAAGTGATCTTCCTGCCTAGGCCTCCCAAAGTTCTGATATTACAGGCATGAGCCACCATGCCGGCCTCAAAGATTTTTTGATTGGCAATTGGTTGAAAGAGTTACTAGCTGAAGATCTGGAATCAATAGAAAGGAATGTCTGGGTTTAGATAAGGAGTTGTGGAGATCAAGGTTTTATTGTGCAGATGCAGCCTCCAGGTAGCAGGCTTTAGGGCTCTTATCAGACCTAAAAAGGTGCCAGACTCTTAGTTAATTCTCTTCTGGATCAGGGAAAAGACTTGGAAAGGGAAGGGGATTCTCTACAGAATGTTGATTTTCCCACAAAAGACAGTTTTAAGTGCCATTTCAAAGTATGTCTAGGAAATATATTTCAGGGCAAAATACTTCAATTTCTATCTGTCATTTGATGCTATACTAGAGTCAAGTTGGTGTCAAAATGCATGCTCTGAATGAAGAGACCCCCCCCAAACAGGCTTTGTGGGAGCAACACGGCTGTTTATTCACCTGGGTGCGGTATGCTGAGTCAGAAAGGAGAGTCGGGGAGGGCGAGGGCAGTGGGATAGGAGTTGGTTTTATAGGTTTGGGGTAGGCAGTGGAAAGTTACAGAACTTACAGCTTAGGGCATTTTTTTTTGCAAGCTGGGAGGGAGTCATAGGATGTGGAGTCTGGAGGTTGACCAAAGTTGGTTACAAAGTCCAATTTCCTTATCAATTGAGGCGAGAATAAGGAACAATGGAAGAATGTCTCAGTTAATTAGGCGCTGCAGGGGTTGATCATTCTTTCTCTTTTCATGGTCTTCCAGTTACTTCAGATTTTCTAATTCTGGGAGGCCATCCAGAGGTGTATGTGCGGGTCACGGGGGTCGCCATGGCATCCATGGCGCTGTGTCAGCCTAAAAGAACTTACAGTTGGAATTTTGTATCTTACTGCCACAAAGAGTCTCTTCTCTCTGTCTTAAAATCTCTGTTTCAATGTTAATGCTGGTCAGTTCTGTGTGAATTCCAAAGCGATAAGACCACCATAAGGCATATTCCATCCTCCACTTCCATCATGGCCCAAACTAGATTTTCAGGTTTACTTTGGAATACTGTTGGCTGGGGGTGGGGCATCCATTAGTCAATTGAAGTGCTTAGAATTTTATTTTTGGTTTATACCTGATTGAATGAATGAAGCTATATTCCAATGTAACTTTATTTACAAACACAGGCTATGGGCAGAATTGGGCTTGTGGGTGCTGGTTTGCTGACCAGTGCTCAGAGGCTAGCAGGTATTCTGTAAGTGTGGATCTGAGGGAGGAAAAATGCTGTGCAAGGAAACGACTTTCTGGAAGTGCAGAGAGGGTAAATAAAACAAGCAAGTGAGTGAAACAAATAAGAGCTGACCTGCTTAAAGTCTAATATTATGCAATAGGAAAGATGTCAGAGAAACAAGAGCAGGAAAGAGGAGAAAAGGTTAATATCTAAGAAACTGAGGTTTAAGTAAAATTGTTTGTGATTTTTTTTTTCCTGTGTGGTGGGAAATGTGTGTTGCAAAAGGTATGATTTGTTTTGTGATGGAGTGGTTCAGGCAGGCAAAGCCATGTCTTTACATTATTTTAAAAATAGTAAATCTGGCTCAGGCTTCACTTGCCAAGGCTGACAAGGTAGATATGGTTATTTGTGTGTTTCCACGGGCCAGGGAGGCAGGGGCTCCCTTTCATTTGCTAGTTTGGTTTGAGATCTCATGGTGTTGTAGGAGTTATTAAGAAATTATTTTAGGCAGATAGAGAGGAAAAGAGGTCCTTGGGAAGTTTTCATTTTTCAAAGGATCTTGAAAAAGTTTATTGTAAAGCCCCCACTCTTAGAGCCAGGCCAACAACCTTAAATATGCAAATACCAGCCAATAGAAACTGGGTCCACCCAAACATGGGGATTCTCACCCTTTTCATCTTGCCCTTGTCCCACATGTTCCTGGCAATATGGCTGCCCCCACATATCCCCACTGTGCAGAACATCATGGCACCTTGCATTTGCATATTAAAAGACTAGGGTGGGAGGGCCACCTTTTTCCTCAAGCTATGTGAATGACATGCCTAGTCAAACCAATCCCCTCAGCCCTATGCAAATCAGACAGATTCGCCCCCAGCCTCTGTAGACATACCTGGCTGGTATCTGTGGCAGGTGAGGTTCCCTCTCTTGGCTTTGGAGCCTCCCTTCCTCTGTCTCTGTATAGGGAAGTTTTTTCCTTTTCCCTTCCTTGTTGCCTATTAAACTCTCTGCTCCTTAAAACCACTCCTCATGTGTCCATGCTGTTTTATCTAATTGAATGTGTGAGACAAGAGCCCTGGTGCTCCTCCACTCATCAGAGCCGTATCAATGGCTTATGCAGCCCAGGAAAATGGCGAAGGTTTCTGGTACTCAATGCGAGATGGTCACTATGGTGTCAAGCTTAACTATGGGGTTGTTGCTAAGGCTTCTGAAGCCATGGCACTTGGGACACAGGCATTAGCCGCTTCTCCTGGGGGAAGAGGCACCAGGTCTCCCCTATCCCCCAACCCCAAACCTGAAGAATCTTACCTGAGCACCAAAGCACCTGGCCAGTCCTACCACTCTGGAACAACATGGCTAGTTGCAAAGTAGTTGTTCCTAGAATGTTTTGCCCAAACTCCTCTGTGCGGCCAGCTGAATCTGGCCCTATTTAGAAAGGACATACCTCCACTGAAGACCTGACCGCTGGGCAAGTCCTTCAGGACTCCAAGTCTGATTTGGGGATATAATCAGGGTGTTCTCCTGGCCCCACTGCTGTCAGCTTTCTTTCTTGGCCCTGGAACAAATGTCCTGAGGATGGGACAAATACCATTAATTCCTTCCTGATAGACAAGAAGAAATAGACACAAAAATATATCAGTAGATTTTCCTGCTATGGTAAATTCTCAATAAATCTTCATGCTACGTATGTAAATACCTTTTGCTATTAAAATAAACTTATTAGAGACCTGGGTGAGGTGGCTTATACCTGTAATCCCAGCGCTTTGGGAGCGTGAAGTGGGTGGATCACATGAGACCAGGAGTCTGAGACCAGCCTGGCCAACATGGTGAAACCCCATCTCTACTAAAAATACAAAATTTAGCCTGGCTTAGTGGTGCACATCTTTAATCCCAGCTACTTGGGAGGCTGAGGCATGAGGATCTCTTGAACCTGGGAGGCAGAGAGCCGAGATCATGCCACTGCACTCCAGCACTCCAGCCTGTGTGACAGAGAGAGACTTTGTCTCAAAAAACAAACAAACAAACAAAATCTCATTAAAAAAATTCTTCATGAGAATCAAGTGAGATTTTGTATGGGAAAAAGTTTGCTTTCTTTTACTTCCTCTTTATAGAGGATGGATGTGAAAAATACTGAATTTTCTTGATGGAGGGTGTTCACAGAAAAATGAGGAGAGAGCAAATGGATTTTTTAAAAAAAATTTGTTTCAGGATCAGAGTAGTTAAACAGGAAATACTGCTCTCTTGCAGATCTGTGAATTTGCTGACTTTTTTTTTTCTTTTGAACTTTGAAATATGGTTAGTTTCTTGAGCCCCTGAAAATGGGCCAGTTGTTTGTTTGTTTGTTTATTGAGACGGAGTCTTGCTCTGTCACCCAGGCTGGAGTGCAGTGGCATGATCTTGGCTCACTGCAACCTCCGTCTCCCGGGTTCAAGCAATTCTTCTGTCTCAGCCTCCCGATTAGCTGGGATTACAGGTGCATGCCACCATGCCCGGCTAATTTTTGTACTTTTAGTAGAGATGGGGTTTCACCATGTTGGCCAGGTTGGTCTTGAACTCCTTACCTCAAGATCTGCCCACCTCAGACTCCCAAAGTGCTGGGATTACAGGTGTGAGCCACTGTGCCTGGCCTGGACCAGCTATTTTTAAAGAAACAAGATAATGTTTCTAAGTTCTGATGATCTCCAAAAGCAGGGCAGAGAAGATTCAGGAGCTAGGCTGGAAGTGGTGGCTCATGCCTATAATCCCAACAATTTGGTAGGCTGAAGTGAGAGGATCGCTTGAGCCCAGAAGTTTGAGACCAGCCTGGGCAACATGATAAGACTTCGTCTCTATTAAAAATAAAAAATTAGCAAAGTGTGGTGGCACGCACCTGTGGTCCCAGCTACTTGGGAGGCTGAGGCAGGAGGATTGCTTGAGCTCAGGAGATTGAAGCTATAGTGAGCTGTGATTGTACTACTGCACTGTAGCCTGGGTAACGGAGGGGGTCCCTGTCTCAAAAAAAAAAAGCAAAAACAAAAACAAAATAAAAAACAAAAGCAGTTCCAGGAACTGCCAAGTTGACACCATAGATGTGTGTGTGATTCCTTGACTTGTCTTCTCCTTAAAATACAGTTCCTAAGGTACAGCCTAGAAGAGCCTGGAAGGTAGGGCCTAACAGAGTGGAGATTATATGACTGGATCAGACCCTTCCTACAATCTGCATGTTCAGCAAAGGTGGGGATGTAAAATAGGGTTGTGTTTAAGAACATAGGTGAAAGGGGAAGTTTCCTTCTAGAGCTTCCCTTTATTAATTGTGTGAAGTTTGTTCCAGGGACTCACAGTCCATAAGCTTCAGGTTCCTGTCTCTAAAATGGAGGTCATGACAGCATCCTACCTCCTATGATCGAGTGTAGACTGGAGCAGTGGTGAAGCATGGATGTGGAGTTAGACTGACTGAGTCCCACCCACTACTGGCCTTTTTTTTTTTTTTTTAAGGCAGAGTTTTGCTCTGTCACCCAGGCTGTAGTGCAATGGGTGATCTCGGCTCACTGCAACCTCTGCCTCCTGGGTTCAAGCCATTCTTCTGCCTCAGCCTCCTGAGTAGCTGGGACTACAGGCACGTGCCGCCACACCTGGCTAATTTTTTGTATTTTTAGTGGAGATGGGGTTTCACTGTGTTAGCCAGGATGGTCTTGATCTCCTGACCTCATGATCCTCCTGCCTTGACCTCTCAAAGTGTTGGGGATTATAGGCATGAGCCACTGTGCCTGGCCCCACTGCTGGCTTTATTGCCTATGAGCTCTGTGTGAGCTTGGTCAAGTTTTTTACCTCTGTAGGTCTTAGTTTTCCCACATGGCGAGTGGGGGAGATTATTAAATCAATTATTATAGCAGCACTAAGAGCTAGAACAACAGGATCTAGCTCTTAGTGTTGCTATAATAATTAATAACTTTTTTTTTTTTTTAGGTAGAGTCTTGCTATGTCACCCAGGCTGGAGTGCAGTGGCCTAATCTCGGTTCACTGCGACCTCTACCTCCTGGGTTCAAGCAATTCTTCTGCCTCAGCCTCCCCAGTAGCTGAGATTACAGGCGCCTGCCACCACACCTGGCTAATTTTTTTTTTTCTCATTTTTAGTAGAGACGGGGTTTTGCCATGTTGGCCAGGCTGGTCTCGAACTCCTGACTTCAAATGATCTGCCCACTTTGACCTCCCAAAGTGCTGGGATTATAGGCTTGAGCCACCAAGAGCCAGCCAATAATTGAATACATTAATAGAGATAAACGAGGACAGTGCCAGGGACCTAGTAGAGCTCAGTTAATGTTAGTTCTTTGTGCTGTTGTTAGAAGCAAAGAAGAAATTGGGGGAACCAGTGTCAAAAAGCCTTCCCAGCACCCTGGTGAATTGAAAGGAAATGCAAGGTACAAGGCGATCTTACAAGGTATGCATTCTTTGCCTGGAAAAGTCCCTTGAACAGACATCTATATTCCATTTATAGATGGATGCTCAGAATCTAATCATTAGAGAACAAATTCATCAGTTTAAGCAGTATGTCTGGCCGGGCATGGTGGCTCATGTCTGTAATCCCAGCACTTTGGGAGGCTGAGGTAGGTGGATCACAAGGTCAGGAGTTTGAGACCAGCCTGGCCAATATGGTGAAACCCTGTCTCTACTGAAAGTACAGAAGTTAGCCAAGCTCGATGGTAGGTGCCTGTAGGCCCAGCTACTCAGGAGGCTGAGGCAGAATTGCTTGAACCTGGAAGGCAGAGGTTGCCGTGAGCTGAGATTGCAGCATTGCACTCCAGCCTGGGTGACAGAGTGAGACTTTGTCTCAAAAAAAAAAAAAAAAAAAAAGATAGTATGTCTTAGTTATTTATTGCTACCTGAAAACTACCCCTCATATTTAGTGACTTAAAATAACAACCATTTGTTTTTCACAGTTCTTTGGAGTGACTGGGCAGTTCTGCTTCACATGGTGTTGGTGGGGACTGCGGTCATCTGTGGGGGCTCAATTGGGTGGGACATTCAAGAGGACTCACTCACAAGGCAGGCAGGCAGTGCTGACTGCTGGCTGGGAGCTCAGCTGGAGCTGCCAAACACGCACTTCTGTTCTCCTCTCCGTTCCCTCTCCATGTGGCTTTGGTTGCTCACAGCATGTGCCTGGGGTCCAAGGGGTAGCTAGCTGCCAGTTCTCTTAAAAGCTGGGCTCAAAAGTCCCAGAATGTCACTTCTGCTGCATTCTATTGTTCAAACCAGCCACAGGGCCAGCTCAAATGTAAAGAAAGGAAAAATAATCTCCATCTCTTGATGTGAGGAGCAGTATGTAAGGACAGGAACGGGCCGTCTTTGGAGACTAGCTACTTGTATTATTTATCTATTTAGCTACCTGTATTATTTATCTATTTAGCTACCTGTATTATTTTGCTGTGTAGTAAATTATCCCCAAATGTAGCCAATTAAAACAATAAAACAATGAACATTTATGATCTCACATGGTTTCTGAGGGTTAAGAATCTGGGAATGGTTAGCTGAGTGGTTCTGATTTCAGAGTCTCTTAGGATGTGGCAGTCAAGCTGTCAGCCAGTGCTGCAGTTTCTGAAGGAGCTGGGGTATCCGCCTCTAATCTCATTCATGAGGCTGTTGGCAGGAGCTTCAGCTGCTTGCCATGTGGTTCTCTCCATGGGGGCTGTTCATGACATGGCTCTCCCCAGTGGGAATGGTTACCTAAGAAAAGAGAAAGAGGGGAAGAGAGAGAGAGACAAAGAGAGCCCTCAACACAAAAGCCAAAATATTTTATGACCTCATCTTAGAAGTGATGTATTATCATTTCTGCTCTATGCTATGGTAATACAGATCAAACCAAGTTTAACGTGAGAGCGAAATGCAAAAGGGTATAGCTTGGGGGTCATTGGAAATCATTTTAGAGGCTACACAGTGGTGCTGTGCATAAGAAGCTTCCCAGGCTGGGCTTGGCGGCTCACTCCTGTAATCCCAGCACTCTGGGAGGCGGAGGTGGGAGGATCACGTGAGCTCAGGAGTTCAGGACCAGCCTGGTAAACATGGCAAAATCCTGTTCCTACAAAAATCAGCAGGGTGTAGTGGTGCATACCTTTAGTCCCAGCTACTGAGGGGGCTGAGGTCGGAGGATTGCCTGAGTCAAGGAGTCGAGGCAGTGAACCCTGAGCATACTTCAGCACTCCATTCTGGGTAACCGAGCAAGATCCTGTCTCAGAAAAAAAAAAAAAAAAAAAGCCTCCTAAGAGCTTGTTTAATATGCAGATTTATTGGCTGAGATTCCAGTGTGGACCACACTTCGGGAAACCTTGACCATACCCAGGCTTTAGTCTTTTTGACAGTCTTATGCCCAAAGAGCTGCTAATTGTTTGCTGTGAGCACACGTTTACTTCAGTGAGTAGAAATGGGTTTCTCTTCTACCTCCCAGTAGGTTTTGATGGCTACTAAGCATGAAGGCCCTCTGGACGGTTTGGAGCAGATGTAAATGACAGTATAGATTTTGGGTTTTGGGTTCTATATATATTTTTGATTTTTCCTAAACTGCAAATCCAAGCTATTGATTAGCTTACCTGTTCTCAAATGTAGGAGTCCATATCAGTGGCTACTACATGCAGATGCACATCATCATATGCATATGTATTCAATGACGTCACTGTCACTGGATTTCATGACCATCCCTAGTAAGACACTAAGTTCTTCCTGGTTTGACTCATCGCCATGAAAAATGCCTCTAAAATGTATTTTGATTCATCCCTCCCTTCTCACCCTCCCTCTTTCCTTATCTCCTTTCCTGCCCTCCTTCCCTTTTATCCAACAAAATACCTGTGTAGGATTCACCTTTTGGGGTATCTGCTTAACTCACAATGATTCTCTCTTCTTTTCTGCTCTGCTTCTCAGTGTTCCCCACTACTTGTGTTAGAACCACATATCCCTGGCCACCTGAACATAGCAAACGGGATCATGGTGGACACCTGACTCAAGCTGGGCAATTCAATTCCCACCCTGGAATTTGGAATTGAGACTGAAGGGGAGACAACAAGGGACTGGTCTTTTTGTATCACTGGACTTGTCCTCTGTAGGTGCAAAAATTGTGATGAAATGTAGTCTCTCCACCACCACCCCGTTCCTTTTGTTGTGTTGTCTGTAGTTTAAAGAATAAAGCAGATGTTAGGAAGAATTGGTTATGGAAGATGGGAGTGTGCTTTGAATCCCAGATGGTTTTCCATCTCTTTTATCAGACTTTCCCTGAAGTTTGGCTTGGAATCCATGAGATTCCCATGTAGGCTTGTAGTAATATGCCTCCCTCCCCATCTTTGAATTTAAATTCACTCCCATAGGTCTCTGTTATTTAACTACTAGTACAATTCATACATACAAGCACTGTGCTATATCTTGACCTGGTGAGTTTAGGCGCTGGAAGAGAAGACTCTTGTTAAAGCTGCATGTAGAATAGTTGCACACACACAGGGTGATGAGAGTGCTGAGCAGGGATTTCTTTCTTTTTTTTTGAGATGGAGTCTTGCTCTGTTGCTCAGGCTAGAGTGCAGTGGCGCGATCTCAGCTTACTGCAACCTCTGCCTCCCGGGTTCAAGCGATTCTCCTGCTTCAGCCTCCTGAGTAGCTGGGATTACAGGTGCCTGCCACCATGCCCAGCTAATTTTTGTATTTTAGTAGTAGGCTAATTTTGTATTTTAGGGAAGGGAAGAGGAAGGACGAGAAGGGAGAGATGAATCAAAATACATTTTAGGGGTATTTCTCATGGCGATGAGTTTCTCCATGTTGGTCAGGCTGGTCTCGAACTCCTGACCTCGTGATCCGCCTGCCTTGGCTTCCCAAAGTGTTGGGATTACAGGTGTGAGCAACCACACCCGGCCTGAGCAGGGATTTCTACTCCACCTGGGAGTGCTGGCAAAGGTTTTGCAGAGCAGGTGATATTTGAGCTGGGGTTTGAAAGCTTCTAGGAGTTTACTAGAGACAATAAGGATATATGTTGTAGCTAGGCTGGTGTGTAAAAGCACGAGAGAGAGATTAACCGTAAAACCAGAGATATAATTCGATATCAGAAAAGTCAAGCGTTTCTTATTCTATACTATTAATAATAGGGCATATTTTCAAAAGAGAAATGAAGATAATCTAAAAGCATAATTTGGAAACAATTGATCTGGAATACCTCCTCTTACAGATTCACTTGCTACATGCTGTGATAGCGCTGACCCTTGTAAATGCATTTGAAATTCAAATGACTCTTACATATACCATCCGTGAGATTTGGCGTATACTTTAGAGGAAGCTATTGGAAATGATCAATAATCTTTTATTCTGGTTACAGTATTTCTGTGGCATGTAAATGGCATTAAAAATACTTCCACCATCACATTTGATTCAGGCATATGTAAATCAGAAACAAAAGCAATTTGAATTTAACTTAATGGTAGTGGGAGATCCATTATTTACTGGTGTTTTTTTTTTTTTTTTTCTATACACAGTATAGTAAGGTAGATTTCTATATTATATTTTTTGCTTCATATTCTTTGTCTTTCACAGTCATGGTTTAATGTATTTCCTGGGATCCTGGCTCTCTCCTTTTCATTTTTTTCTCTTTTTTTGCTTTTTTCCCCCTTATATAGTCATGATTGTATTTGAAATTTAATTCTTTTCTTCTTGTGTTTGTTTTTCATGATGTAACTACACATCTCTCATTTTCTTTCATGTGGGCAAAGTTAACTGAATTATTCATAGATTTACAACCAGATTACTGGGTCACATGGACCCTCAGTTTTCCACCTTCTTCCTCCGTTTGCTGATCTTGTAATCTTTCCCTGCTCACTGACATATCCAATGGTAATTACCCAGGGATGAAAAGGAAAAAGAACTGGAACAGTTAAAAGTTGGTGATTTTTGAGCAAATTTGATGAAAGGTTAGTAGGAAAAGGATTTGAACTCCTGGCTGTAAGAAGAACTTTGATCATAGGTAGAATTAATTTATTTGGGAATACTGACCATCCTGGAATAGACCACTAGGTTGTGGAGGGAAAGGCTAACAGGATTCTAAAGACAAACCCAGTTTTGGGTAAAACGTTTTTTTTTTTTTTTTGTTTTTTTTTTTTTTTTTTTTTTTTTTTTTTTTTTTTTTTTTTTTTTTTTTTTTTTTTTGCCCATACCTAAAAGAGTTTGGGATCCTGGAGTTCTTTTCTGAAGTTTTAGCAAGCTGTAAGGAAGAAGTTTTCTTTCAAGAAGATGGGTCTGGCTGAGTGTGGTGGCGCATGTCTGCAGTCCCAGGTATGTGGGAGGCTGAGGGAGGAAGATTGCTTGAGCCTAGAATCTCAGGGCTGCAGTGAGCTATGATTGTGCCACTGCACTCCAGTCTGGGCAACAGAGTGAGACCCTGTCTCTAGATGAAAAAGAAGAAAAGAAGAGGAAAGAAGAAGAAGAAGAAGAAGAAAGAAGAAAGAAGGAAGAAGGAAGGAAGGAGAAGAAGAAGAAAGAGGAGGAGGAGGAGGAAGAAGAAAACAAAAACAGTCTAACAGAAAACCCTAGACCACACCTCATGGAATAGCTGGAATTCACTTAAGAGAGCAGGACAGCCAGAGCCTCCACTCTCCTTATTGAAAGTTGGAGGTAGGTAATATGACTCAGGTCATGGATGTATGTTTCCATGTTACCACACAGCTAGCCCTGTCACATATCTAGTGTTGGATATCTAGGTATGTAATAATAACAAAAGCAATACAAATAATAAAAACAATACTGGTGATTTATTATGCTAGACATTTTACTTATATTTTTATATATTGTTTTTGCAAAAAGGCTTATGAGATAGGGAAATTATCATCTCTAGTTTCTATATAGGAAACCTGAGTCAGAGAGATTAATGTGCCCAGATTACCTAGTGATTAATGGGCAGAAGGCCAACTCTGGCCTTTGCTTTTAACCACTGTATTATACTTTTGTTGGGGTTCAGAAAGTGCTACTTCAAACTATGGACCTTTGGCATGCTGAGCACTTTAAATTAAAGGATTACAAATAAAAATCTCCTGGAGCAGTGCACCATTCCTGGAGGTACTGCAGCACCAAGTCAACGTGTGGAGTGGTCGGAGCAAGCTCCTATTCTATCTCCCTGCTCCAAAAATCCATTTAATCTATTGCCCTTGGATAGAGGACATACTGGGTATTAAACTGATAAGAAGAGATACTACACTTGATCTTAGCCAAAAGGTTGAGAAGTGATAAATTAAAGGATGCCAGAAGACCTCAGAAGCAACCTCAGAGCCAAGGTCTCTTAGATCTTCTGCCTTGCTGTCTCTTACCCCTCATTCTCTCTTGAAGCAAGTGATAGAAACCAGAATTCCTCTTCCCCAAGGTGGGTCATAGAAACTGGATCTTTTTTCCAAAGCCAGTCTAAAAACTAGAATAATTGCTTTAAACTTTCTTTACCGCTCTGGCTAGGAACTGGCTTTAAAGAAATTCTTTGGCTTATCCTTGGCAATATTAGGTCAGAAGACTGTCGTTCTGGAGGGGTCCTGCCCCATCCATACCTGAGAGGAAGAAATGCTACAACAGAGAGGGCAAGAAGAATCTGCATAGGCCTTGCTGGGCTTCCCCATGCAGTCTATTAGCATTAGGTCATACTCTTCAGTCCAATCATATTTCTACACGGCTGTCCATTTTTCATCCAATCTAAGCATAAAAATGGACAGCTGGCCAGGTGTGGTGGCTCACGCCTATAATCCTAGCACTTTGGGAGGCCAAGGTGGGCGGATGACCTGAGGTCAGGAGTTCAAGACCAGCCTGGCCAGCATGGTGAAACCCCATCTCTACAAAAAATACAAAAATTAGCCAGGCGTGGTGGCATGTGCCTGTAGTCCCAGCTACTTGGGAGACTGAGGCAGGAGAATTGCTTGAATCCAGAAGGTGGAGATTGCAGTGAGCCGAGATCACAACACTGCACTGCAGCCTGGGCAACAAGAGTGAAACTCCATTAAACAAACAAACAATGGACAATTTTCCCTAAATCTTTGGGTCTTCATTCTGAACATAAAATTTTTCAGTCACATAAAACTTTGATTAAATACATTTGTTATGCTTTTCTCCTGTTAACCTGTTATGAGAGTATCAGCTGGGACCCTTATGATGGAGGAGGAAAAATACCACATCTTTCTCTCCTTACGCTTTTTTCCCAACACTCAATTGCCTAGTCTTTCTTTTTTTGAAACAAGACTCGTGATTGTTCTGACACCCTCCTTCTGTTTGAGAAGATCAAATAAGATTGCGAAGGGGAAAATGTCTTGAAGACTATAAATACAAGCAGTTATTAAGATGGACATGCTAGAAGAAAGAGAGCAACAGAGAAGACTCCCTGGAGTGAGAATTAGACTTTGACCTTCAACAAAAGGGCTGCCCTGCATGTGCTGACAGCCCGAGCTGGGAACCTGGGTCCTTCTTCCACAGCTGTCAGAATGGCAGGGGCAGGGGACAGGCGCCAGGCCTGGGCATCCAGGCGTGAGTGGTAAGGCACTCTTCACTAGACTCTGGGCAGATTCGCTCAGAGCTTGACCTTTTGAATGTAAAACACTTGTCAGGTTGCCAAGTGCCAGCCAGCCAGGGAACGGATTCAGCCAGGAGAAGAATATTTCTGTGGCTTTCTCAGGGATGCTGGCTCTCTGACTGTGGCCTACAGGGTCTCTTTTGGAGAGAAATGGCTTCTACCAAACTCAGGGTATACCTGTAAACTGGAAACTCTCCACTATCTGGTTGGTGTTTCTCTCTCTCTCTCTCTCTGTATGTATGTGCCTATATATACACATACATATTGCATGTATATAGTATACATATATTACATGATATATATGTGTACATACATATATATTACATGTGTATAATATACATACATGTACATTACCTAGATGATAGATACATGCATATATCCATACACATATATATTACATGAATGTAGGTATGTGTATATATACAGATATATATACACACACACATATAACTATCTGTCTGTCTGTCTGTCTATCTATCTATCTATCTATCTATTTTTTTTTGAGACTGAGTTTCGCTCTTGTTACCCTGGCTGGAGTCAATGGCGCGGGGTCTCGGCTCACTGCAGCCTCCGCCTCTTGGGTTCAGGCAATTCTCCTGCCTCAGCCTCCTGAGTAGCTGGGATTACAGGCACGCGCCACCATGCCCAGCTAATTTTTTGTATTTTTAGTAGAGTTGGGGTTTCACCGTGTTGATCAGGATGGTCTCGATCTCTTGACCTCATGATCCACCTGCCTCGGCCTCCCAAAGTGCTGGGATTACAGGCGTGAACCACCGCACCCGGCTCTCTATCTCTATATATTTTTAAAGAGGCAGGGTCTCGCTCTGTCACCCAGGCTGCAGGACAGTGGCACGATCCTAGCTCACTGCAGCCTTAAGCTCATGGGCTCAAGCGATCCTCCTGCCTTAGCTTCCCAAAGCACTGGGATGTGCACCACTGCACCCAGACTCTCAATTTTTAAACCTTGTCTCCATTTTGTAAATGTGTTGCTTTCTATAATTTGTATTATAAGAGATAGTTATATATGTTTTTCATTGGCTAACTATAAAATTTTGTGGTTTATCTGAATAAGTATTCTCCAATTATATTCCTTACCTTCCCCTCCCCCCAGCCCCAATTCTAGAAAAATTTCTCTGGGTAGGACTGGGGGCAAGGAATGCTTGTTCTCTTGGGAGTCATTGATATAAATAGTATGCTTATAGAAGTGTCTTAGCTGATGCATTTGAACAAGAGATTTGGACAGGAGAGTTCTGTGAAAAATAAAATAGTGGACTGTTCTATAAACTTGTTATTTTTATTTTTCTGATATTTAGTAGAGACAAGGTCTCACTATGTTGCCCAGATTGGTCTTGAACTCCTGAGCTCAAGCAGTCTACCTGCATCCATCTCCCAAAGTGTTGGGATTACAGGCGTGAGCCACCGTCTCTGGCCTATAAACTTGTTATTAATGGAAAGTTTTCCTTTAGGAGTCAAACCACAGAGGCTAACGTAAGTTAGTCATTTTCGGTTATACATGTACAGCCACTGAATTATTACCTAGACTATGAACTCCTATCGTGGCTGCTGAAAGGTTTACAATTCAGTTGTAAAATGGCTATAAATGCCTACCATCTTGGATTATACTCCCTTGTGCCTCCTGATTTTGCTCTTCCTTCTATCAAGAGTTGAAGGTGGCCCACACCTGTAATCCTAGCACTCTGGGAGGCTGAGGCGGGCGGATCACTTGAGGTCAGGAGTTCAAGACCAGCCTCGACAACATGGTGAAACCCCATCCATCTCTACTAAAAATAGAAAAATTAGCCAGATGTGGTGATGCACGCCTGTAGTCCCAGCTACTCAGGAGGCTGAGGCACGAGAGTCGCTTGAACCTGGGAGGTGGAGGTTGCAGTGAGCTAAGATTTCACTGCTGTACTCCAGCCTGCGAGACAGAGCAAGACTGTTTCAAAAAAAATAAGAGAGATGAAGTTTGTTTATCTACTTCTTGAATCTTGAATCTGGGCTTGGGTATATGACCCGCTTTGGCCAAAGGAACATTAATGCGAGTGAAGCCATCCTAAGCTTTCCAGTCCCAGCCAATCTGTCGACTCACAGCACAGATTTGCTAAGCTGACCCAGACTAGAAGAACTGCCCAGCAGATCCATAGAATCAAGAGATACTGGCCGGGCTCACACCTGTAATCCCAGCACTTTGGGAGGCTGAGGCAGGTGGATCACTGGAGGTCATGAGTTCGAGACCAGGTTGGCCAACATAGTGAAACCCTGTCTCTA
>NW_016107606.1:1620074-1621771 GCF_001604975.1 Cebus imitator
TCAGCCTCCCGAGTAGCTGGGATTACAGGCACCTGCCACCACGCCCGTATAATTTTTGTATTTTTAGTAGAGACAGGGTTTCACCATGTTGGTCAGGCTGGTCTCAAACTCCTGACCTTGTGATCCACCTGCCTCTGCCTCCCAAAGTCCTGGGATTACAGGTGTGAGCCACTGCATTCGGCCATATAGGAGTTCTTGATGCTAATTATTTGTTGGTTGCATGTACTGAGAATATTTGTTAACTATGTAACTTATTATTGTACTTTTTTTTTTTTTTTACAGGGTCTTGCTCTGTTTTTCAGACTGAAGTACAGTGGTATGCTTTGGGTTCATTGTAGCCATGACCTCCTGGGCTCAAGTGATCCTTCTACCTCAGCCACATGAGTAGCTGGGACTACAGGTGCATGCCACCACGGCCAGCTAATTTTTCTATCTTTTGTAGAGACAGGTTTTTGCCATGTTGCCCAGACTGGTCTCAAACTCCTGGGCTCAAGAAATTGGCCTGCCTTGACCTCCCAAGTGCTAGTATTATAGGTATGAGCCACTGTGCCTAGCCTGCTGTCTTTTGATGAATAGCAAGTTCTTAATTTTAAATAGCCAAATTTATAAAGTTTTATAGTCAATACCTTTATGCCTTATCTAAGAAATCGTTCCTCACTCCAAAGTAAAAATAATTAACTTATATTTTCTTTCTTTTTTTGTTTTGAAATAGAGTTTCACTCCGTTGGAGGCTGGAGTGCAGCGGTGGGACTATCATAGCTTACTGCAGGCTTTACCTGCTGGGCTTAAGTGATCTTGTCACCTCAGCTTCCTGAGTACCTGTGACTATAGGTGTGTGCCACCACATCTGGGTGAGGTCTCACTATATTGCTCAGACTGGTCTTGAACTCCTGAGTTCAAGTGATCCTTCCACCCTGGCTTCCCAAATTGCTAAGAATACAGGTGTGAACCACTGCGCCCAGCCGAAAATTTACTTATATTTTCTATTTAAAAGTTTTGTTTTGACATTTAAGTCCTTCTTATATCTGAAGTTGATTTTTGGATATAGTGTGAGGCAGGAATCTAATTTCTCCTTTTCTAAGTGGATTACATTTTTAAAAGGGGCTTCATTTCTTGAAGTTATTCCTTTCTGCAGTGATGTGACATGCCATCTCTGTTGTGCATCAACATTATGAAATGTGCAGGTTTGTTTTGAAGCTCTCCATGCCATTTCATTCCTTTCCATTCCACTCTATTCATCCCATTTGTCAATTTATCTGACCTTGCACCAATATGACTATATTTCTATAGGTTTATAATAATTATAAAGTATTACTATAGGTTTATAATACTGCATTACTAATTACTATAGGATTATAATGCTTAATAAAGTCATAATTACTATAGGCTTAGTATACCTCCTGATAGTTTATGTGGCAAGTTTTCTGCCCTGCACTTCTTTGGAAAATCCTAGTTCTTCTTTGTCCTTTCCTCTTCCGTATACATTTTGGAATCACCTTATCAACTTCCATTTAAAACTCTGTTGAAGTATTGTTTTGAATCTGTAGATAAATTGGGAGAGAATGGATATCTCTACAATTTTGTCTTTCTACCAATGGATATAGTATATTTCTTCTTCTATTTAGATTTTAATAGTCTAATAAAGTTTTATACTTTCCTTTGTAGTTCTGACTTTTTTTTTTTTTTTTTTTTTTTTT
>NW_016107606.1:1622572-1623974 GCF_001604975.1 Cebus imitator
AAAAAAAAAAAAAAAAAAGAAAAAGAAAAATAGAAATTCCATATGATCTAGCAATTCCACTATTGAGTATATATCCAAAAGAAAGGAAATCAATATATCATGGAGATATCTGTACTTCTGTGTTTATTGCAGTACTATTGACAATAGCCAAACTGTGGAATCAACTGAAGTGCCCATCAGTGAATAAATGGGTAAAGAGAGTGTGGTAAAGAGAATGTGATACACAATGGAATGCTATTCAGCCATAAAAAGAATTAAATCCTGTTATTTGTAGCAACATGGATGAAACTGAAGGGCATTATGTTGAGTGAAATAAGCTAAGCACAGAAAGAGTACATGTTCTTACTCATACGCAGGAGCTAAAAAAGTGGATCCCATGAAGATGGAGAGTAGATTGGTGGTTACCAGAGGCTGGGAAGGGGAGGTGGGGGGAGGGATGAAAGGGAAAAAAGAACATAAATATATTTACTACCACTGAACTGCACACTTAAAAATGGTAAAAATGGTAAATTATATATGTATGTTTTACCTCAATAAAAAATTAAAAATGTGAAAAAAAAATCCTATAACCAGTCTTCTTGCTAAACTCTAATTCTCATAATTTGTCTATTCTATTGAGTTTTCTGTTTAAACAATCATTTAATATACAATTAAGTATGGATTTTTCTTCCAATTCCTAAAACTCCAATTTCTTTTTTGTATGTATATTGGCTCAGACCTTCACAATGTGAATAATAGAGGTGTTAGCAGGATCTTGTACCATTCCTGATTTTAAAAGGAATGATTTTAGCATTTCCCCATTTAGAATAATGTTTGCTCTAGATTAATTATAGATACTTCTGTGTCTTTTTGGTATGCTCTCATCATTCTTTGAGTCCTTCCTTTCTTTCTGGAACAAAAAATGTTTCAGGTTTATCTTATATTTCCTTACCTTGCCCTGGATCTGCCATTTGTCCAAAATACCTTGACTTCCTTAAGTGGAGAATGGTATGTAGGAACCAAGATCTAGGCACTAGGAGTGCTCACTGATATTGGTATGTCATGCTCCTAGGCCATTTTAGTGGATAGAATGGACACATACATGCATATATATTTATTTATCTTTATATCAAAAACTGTGAGCCCTGACCAATATCTCCAATTCTAATCCCACATCAGAGTTTATTTTCATCCTCCTCTTTTCCATATTTGTAACTTCCTCCAATGAGGAACCTGGTTCATATTATCTTAGATATATTCAATTATTTGCCCAATTCTCCCTGTATGTAATCAAAGCCTTGCAGCATAGGTCACAAGCACATGAGTGGGAAGAAGAAGGAGAAGAAACAGGGAAAGGTAACAGAAAGGAGGGAAGAGAAAAAGTGTTTTTTCTGTTTTTTTTTTTTTGTAGAGATGGGATTTC
>NW_016107606.1:1625927-1627120 GCF_001604975.1 Cebus imitator
AGAACCATCTTCCCTTCTCCACAAATATGGAAGAAAAAAGATGCAGGGCATGGAGGGGAGAAGTGCCCCAGAGGAAACAGGCCAGTTCAGTCTCTGCACTTGGGGTGGACCTGAGTGGCTGGTGGCCAGTTGGCTCTTCCTCTTGTCTCCCAGGTGGCTCCTGACAGCTTTTTAAACCTTAACCTCCTTCACAGTTAAAGAAAACCAGAGCTGGACAGTAGTTAAAGTGGTAAAAACAGGTTTAGTTCAGTGTTACTGCAATAGGGAAAAAGAGCCTTCAGGATAGAATTTGGTTAAATTCCAGATACAGCAGGGGCAAGTGGGAATTTATAGCCAAGGAACAAGGTGAGGTCAGTGGATGGAAAATTACTAAGAGAAAACATCAGTGATATGGGAGATCCTGACTACTGACCTAACCAGGCTTCTTTTGGCAGGCAGACCAGGGTAATCAGATATCACCCGGGGGATGGTGGAGGATGAGAAGACAGGTTAGATGTCAAGCATGATTAGACATGGAGGATGGGGAATTCTGTCTAAACCAACTTAGCAGGATTGTTGCTAAAACTGGACAATGTAGAGATGGACACGGGAGTCCAAAAGTCAGGCCTGGGTGAAAAAGAGTTCAGGGGAGCCTGAGTAAAGTTTGGTAGAGAGGATCTTTGGAAGCAATACGTTTGAAGGCCAGGGAGGTGCCAGGCATGCATTTTCATTGAACTCTGAGAGACTGCTGTGGGAGTTTGCACACCTCTACCTTCCACTGCACAAAGCCCTGTTGGCCTGGCACGCCGGGCATGCACAGCAGCACCATTGCTTGTTCAGCTCACCCTGGCAGCTGTTTGTGTTCAGCACCTTGCCAAATTCCCATGTCATCTCATTGGGCTCCATGGAGCCTGAGATCTTCATACTACATAGAAAGTGTAGTAAGTGTGGCTCAGCCTCTTCAGGTTTGAACATCTCCACTCAATTTTTTTAGGTTCCTTTTGGCAAACCTGAAACAAAGATGCTGCTGTATAAACTTGAAGGACAGCCCAGTCACGGTGGCTCAAGCGTGTAATCTCAGCACTGTGGGAAGCCTAGACAGGTGGATTGCCTGAGGTCAGGAGTTCAAGACCAGCCTGGCCAATGTGGTGAAACTCCATCTCTCCTAAAAATTAGCCAGGCATGGTGGCCCATGCCTGTAATCCCAGCTACTC
>NW_016107606.1:1628365-1654492 GCF_001604975.1 Cebus imitator
AAAAAAAAAAAAAAAGAAAATGGCTCCACGTAAAGGTTTAGTTGTCTTTATGAGGGATATGGAATACATTTATTCATAGAGCATTCATGATTTGCTCTGAAGTGTCTCTCTTGCTGGAATTGAGAATGAGAAATTTCTTTCTTTATTTTAAATTATACTTTAAGTTCTGGGATACATGTGCAGAACGTGCAGGTTTGTTACATAGGTATACACGTGCCATGGTGGTTTGCTGTCCCCATCAACCAAGAATGAGAAATTTCTTAGGCGGGTTTTCACCTTCCCTGAACAAGTGGAAGTGAATGTGATACATTCTACTCTGTACTTCATCCTACAGCTCCTTGAAGTTCTGTCCATCAAAGGCAGGATCCATCGACCAGTGTACAGAAGCTGACTCCTGGGATCCATGGTAGGTCTATCATACTTTGGCTATGAAGGAGTTCCAGGGCAGCAAAAGGATAATCAGAAGATAAACACCTTGTTGACAAAGGTGAATTTGTTCATGATGCCAAAGTCTGCAATCTTGATGTTCATGTCAGCATTCAAGGGCAGGTTTTCTGCTTTTAAAATTTTTTTTGAGGCAGGGTCTCATTCTTGTCACCCAGGCTGGAGTGCAGTGGTGTAATCTCAGCTCACTGCAATTTCCACTTTCTGGGTTCAAGTGATTCTCCTGCCTCAGCTTTCTGAGTAGCTGGGATTACAGGCATATGCCACCATGCCCGGCTAATTTTTGTATTTTTAGTAAAGATGGGGTTTCACCATGTTGGCCATGGTGGTCTCAAACTCCTAACGTTAGGTGACCTGCCTGTCTCGACCTCCCAAAGTGCTGGGATTACAGGTATGAGCCGCTGCGCCTGGCCGACTGCTTGAGTGTCTATGGACAACAAGCTTCTAGTGACAGTAATGTACAGCAGATACTGTCCGGCAGAATTTGACTTGGTCAGATTGTTACTGAACAGAAGGGGCTCACTGCCCAATATGCTACAAGCCAATACAATAACTCCGGGTTTTTGGGAAAAGCAAAGCTTTTCGTTGCAGGTTTACCGGTCAGGAGACAGGAGTCCAGCTCAGATCTGTCTCCCTGTGCTGGCTTTAAGGGAATATTATTAGAAAAGGTTTGGGGATGAATTCTGGAATTAGCAGGTGGTTGGTGGAAGGAAAGAGAAGGTCTGGGAAGTCCTCCAGCATTCACAGCTATCTCTTCATGCTTCCTCAGGGGTCGCATGTGTAAATTTGGGGAGGAGTTAGCATAAAACATCCGGTGGAGATCTGGACTGTGATATAAGCAAGCTTGTTTTACAGATTCCATTTGACCCTATTGGTTCCAACCAATTTCAGCCAATTTTTAAATCTCATAAGCAGAAGGAATTTCAGCAATTCAGCAAGTTATTTCTTTTCTGCCATCCTATAAACTCAAGAATTTCTGTTAGTCATTGGTTTTTTTAACTCTTTGGGGCACGGTTTCACTCTTTTTCTTTCATACTTCCATGACGCAGGAGGACTGTTCTCCAGGGGTGTAGTCCATAGCAAGGAATCATGTTCTGAGTCTCAATCCCTTCAAATAATTTTACCATGATGGGATTATTCAAAGCCTTCATATTGTTTATTTTGCAGGATCGTCTCTGGAAGCTAAAGGAATTCTGTTGAGTCTTGTTAGTGATCCTCATGGCTACGTATTTCCCAGTCAGGATGTGCCAGGCCAGCTTTGACAGGCAAAGTTACCCTTGATGAAGGTGTGGAGGAGCTGGTGTTTGCCAATATGGGGGTTCTCAGCTGAGATGGCCAAGAGGCCCTTCCGTATGTCAGACTTACTGCTGGGATTGAAGGCAGAGTGCCCCAAGGTCAGCTTAAAACTGAGAAAAATTGGAGAGAAGTTTGGTCTAGATCACCTCGAAAGAAAAATCACTGCTAAAGACCACCCGACCAACTGATCTTCATAATTGGATCAAAACACAATGCTAAAGTAAAAATAAACAAAATGAAATACTAACGAACAAAATGTTTAAAAACTGAGGAAAAGAAATAAATAAAGAAGATTGAGAGAAAGAAAAAAGTCCAGGTGCAGCGCCTTCCACCTGTAATCCCAGCACTTTGGGAAGCTGAGGTGGGAGGATTGCTTGAGCTCAGGAGTTTGAGAGCAGCCTGGGCAACATCGTGAGACCTCCATCTCTATTAAAATAATAAAAAAGAAAACAGTAAAGAAAAAAGTGAGAAAAAGAAAAAAGGATAAGGAAAAAGAAAATGAGAAAAATAACAGTAAAGATGACCGAGAAGAAGGGAAAAATGAGAAAAACAAGAGGAAGAATACAAGTGGAAAAATGAGAAAAAGAATAAAAAAGAAAGAGAAAATAACAAATAAAAAAGACAGAAAGCCTACAATGCCAAAAAGAAAACAAGTTAACTTTGGCCAAAATCCCTTAGGTCATTGAAAACCAGCCTCCTAAGCTAGAAAGACTGGAAACCTAAGCCCAGCCAGGGACTTATACATGTGCCTGGAATTCTGTAACAGTGGCTCCTTATGAGGTCATAGCAAGAAAGGGACCTATCATGGCTGATGATAATCCACAGTGGTTTCCTCATTCTTTGGTCTCAAGAAAGGCTTACTCTTAAAAAAATTTTGAGAACCCTAATAAATAGCAACAGCTTTTCCTTTATGAGGGTTATAGATATTACTATTCACCTTATTAGAAATTAGAACTTATATGATGCTTCAGTGGCTTTTTCATTTCTAGCTCGAAAAGCTGTAACAATTTTTGGCTTGTTATGTTTTTAAATGTTCAAATATGTGGTGATTCTTTTTCTTTTTTTGAGACGGAGTCTCACTCCATTGCTCTGGCTGGAGTGCAATGGTGCGATCTTGGCTCACTGCAACCTCTGTCGCCTGGGTTCAAGCAATTGTCTGCTGAGTAGCTGGGATCACAGGTGCCCACCACCACACCTGGCTAATTTTTTATATTTTTAGTAGAGATGGGGTTTCACCATCTTGGTCAGGCTGGTCTTGAACTCCTGACTTCAAGTGATCTGCCTGCCTCAGCCTCCCAAAGCGCTGGGATTATAGGCATGAGCCAGTGTGCCTGGCCATTTTGAAATTTTTTGTTTTTCAGTTTGTCCACTTGAATCAGGAACCAAATAAGGTCTGTATATTGTGATTGATTGATGTTATCCTTTAAAATATTGTTCTTTAAAAGCCTTTTAAAATCTATCAGTTTCCACTCTAATCTCCCTTTATTTTTGAGAGATCTAGATTGTCAGCAACCTCTTGTTTGGAGTTTGCTGATTGTATTTGTGATATTGATTAACCAGCTTTTCTGTGTTTTCTGTACATTGATAGTTGAACCTTGAGGTTTGATCAGATTTAGATGTGAATTTTTTTTAATAAGACTCCCTCACAGGTGGCGTTCTGCTCTTTTATTAGGAGTCACGTGATGTCTGATGAGCTCTCTTTTTGTGATGTTAGCAGACTTTCTGCTAATTTCCTATGTCTATGAAATTATGATCAGTAACATGACGGTTAATTTTAGGTGCTCACTCGACTGGGCTAAGAGATGCCGCAATAGCTGGTAACATATTATTTCTATGTGTATCTGTGTGAGTGTTTCTGGAGGAGATCAGCATTTGAACTGGTAGATTGAGGGTCTTAGTCTGCTTGTGCTGCTACAACAAAATACCTGAGACTGGGTAATTTTTTAATTTTTAATTTTTGTTTTTATTTATTTATTTGTTTGTTTTTGAGGCAGAGTTTTGCTCTTGTTGCCCAGGCTGGAGTGCAGTGGTGTGATCTTGGCTCACTGAAACCTATGCCTCCTGGGTTCAAGTGATTCTCCTGCCTCAGCCTTTCAAGTAGCTGGGATTACAGGTGCACGCCACCATGCTGGACTAATTTTTGTATTAGTAGAGACAGGGTTTCACCATGTTGGCCAGGCTGGTCTTGAACTCCTGATCTCAAGGGATCCACCCCTCCTTGACCTCCCAAAGTGCTGGGATTACAGGTGTGAGTCACTGCGTCCAGCCTATTTTTGTCTATTATTATTATTTTTTAATAGAGATGGGATCTCATTATGTTGCCCAGGCTGATCTTGAACTCTAGGGCTCAAGCAATCCTCCCACCTTGGCCTCCCAAAGTGCTGGGATTACAGGCCTGAGCTGCTGCACATGGCCAAAATACCTGAGACTGGGTAATTTATAAAGAACAGACATTTATTTCTTGTAGTTCTGGAGGTTGGAAAGTTCAAGACCAAGGCTCTGGCAGTTTAGGTTGTCTGGTGAGACTATGTCCTCTAGAGAGGTGGAATGCCGTGTCCTTGCAAGGCAAAAAAGCTAAAGAGCAAGCTAAAGACCTAGACAAATCCATAAAAAGCCTTTTTCAAAGGGGCTTTCATCTTTTTCACAAGGGAGAAACCCTCTTGGTGTAATTACCTGTTAACAGCCTGTCTTTTAATACTATCACCTTGACAACATCTGGATTTTGGAGGGGTTGTCACATTCAGACCATAGCACCGAGTGAAGATCCCCCTTCCTCATGTGGGTGGGCAGCATCCTATCCGGTGAGGGCCTGAAGAGAACAAAAAGGCAGAGGAATTGTGAATTCAATCTATCTGCTTGATTTGGGACATCTGTTGCTCTTGCTCTGGGAAACTGGAGCTCCCTGTTCTTAAGCCTTTAGACTCAGGCAGGGATTTTCACTGTCAGATCTCCCACTTCTTGTTTTTGGGCCTTGGACTTCAGACTGGGGCTTATACCATTGGCATTCTGGCTCCCAGGCCTTCAGTATTGAACTAGAACTATACTGCTTGCTTTCCCAGGCCTCCAGTTTGCAGATGGCAGTTTATGGGACTTCTCAGCCTCCATAATTATCTGAGCTAATCCCTCATAATACATTTCTTTTTATACATCTATGTATGTACGTATGTATGTATGTATCTATCTATCTGTATCTATATCCTATTTGCTTAGTTTCTCTGGAGAACCCTGACTAATACAAATAGCAAAATAAGGCCAGGCATGGTGGCTTACACCTGTAGTCCTAGCACTTTGGGAAGCTGAGGTGGGCAGATTGCCTGAGCTCAGGAGTTTGAGACCAGCCTGGGCAACAAGGTGAAACTCTGTCTCTACAAAAAGTACAAAAAATTAGCTGGGCATGGTGGCATGCGCCTGTAATCCCACCTACTTGGGAGGCTAAGGCAGGAAAAATGCTTGACCCCAGGAGGTGGAGGTTGCAGTGAGCCAAGATTGAGCCTCTGCACTCCAGCCTGGGTGACAGAGCAAGACTCGGTAATAAATCTATCATCCGTTCTTTAATTATTGGCTGAAATACTTTTACAAAGAGAAATGTGTCATCTATTGTTATAAGCCCAAGAAATAAATTGCCAAGAGAGGAATTTTGGCATCAGAAACATCGCTTTAAATGTTTGAGGTCCTGAGAATATTTGAGGTCTTGTTATGGCTGAAATAATATAAATAATCTACAGTGCTACCACAGCCCTCAATAATGTGCCCAATCCACAATACACATTCAGAACCTGTTAGCCATTATTAACATCATTATCATCTAACCAGCTCATTTTAGATGTGGAAAATTCGGGCTTATTCATCTGTTTGTTCATTCAACAAATGTTTACTGAGCCCTTATTAAATGCTGAGGAGGCACAGTTCTAGGGACTGGGAAAACCTACAAAACCAAGTCTCTGAGTTTGTTGTGCTTTGTTGTGGGTTGTTGGTTGTGGGTTGTGGGAAATGTAAGAAGGTGATAAATGATATGAAGGAAATAAACAGGGTGATGTATTAGTCCTGTTGGGTGGGGCATTACTTTAGGTGGGGTGCTAACATTGGTTAACACTAACAATGGGTAGAAGCGTAGAAAGAGGATTTTCCAAGTGGGGGATACTGCAAGGGCAAAAGCTCTGAAGTGGGAATAAGCCGGACATGTTCTGGGAACAGAAAGGCAATCAGTGCGGCTGAGTCTGAATGAGCAGGCAGAAGGGTGGTAGAAGGTCCGTGTGGAGAGACCGGTGAGAGCAGAAATGAGAATACTCCTGTTTTTCTGGCGGGTTCTGCGTTGGTACATTTTGTATATCACTTTGTACGATTCTGGGGCCCTGGGCTTATTCAGCAGAACCTGTGCAGCTACAAAATACAGTGTTTTCAGAATCACTTTCTGCATCCTGCCTGCTGAGATCTGTGCCTTTTGAGAGCAAGTTCTGTTTTTTTTTTTTTTTTTTTTTTTTAAAGATGGGGTTTCACCATGTTGGTCAGGCTGGTCTTGAACTCCCGACCTCAGGTGATCCACCCGCCTTGGCCTCCAAAGTACTTGGATTACAGGGCATGAGCCACCACGCCTAGCAAGTTCTGAAGGAGGCAGCGTTCCCTGCTGCAGCCCAGGTTTTCTTTCTGGCAGTTGCAGCCCCTGGTGTTTTCAGGGACCGACGGTGGGAGCTGCTGATTGGGAGTTGAGCCAGCCCCTGGACCATTCCAACTTTGTGCTCTGCCCTGACCTCTGGTGGAATTGGCCTGTTAAGACATAGACCAAGTGGGAATCTGGAAGTCCTTGCTTTCTTCCCCCATTTTGCCTGGAGTACGTGCTGTATTATGAAGGCTTCCAGCTCCTCAGGTCCTCTTCAGGTTTTTAGGATCTTTAGAAGGACAGGATTTCAGACACTGCAATGGGGTGGCCCAGTGACTTTTGATCATCCAACACCTCTTGGCCTCAGTGATTGGTTCAGAAAGGGCACATGACCCAGCCTGGGCAAGTAAGATCTTCTCTAAGGGTTGGTACAGGGACCTTGGGAGACAGAACATCTTTTTTCCTGGGATCTGGAGTTATAATGCCCTGTATACTTGGACTGCCAGTCTTCATCTCTTTGGCCAAACGGAGCGAAGCTTCCTGAGAATTTAAATCAATACTGAGGAGGAAGGTGGGGTCTGGAGATGTGATGGGAACCATCATTTAAGCTCCTGCTTCTGTTTGGACTTAGAGTGAGCCAATAAATAACTTTTGCTCTTAAGCTAGTTTCAGTTGGGTTTCTGCTGCTTGCAACTGAAAATCTCCTAATTGCTATGTCAATCAGTGCTAGCCATCACTATTCCTAGTGGTAGTAATCACAAGTAAGTTTGAAGTAGATATACAATGGCACTTTATGGCAGGAACCACATTTGTCACTATATAGTGATCTGTTTTTCTGTTTTTAAATGTTGGTCTCTCTCATTCCGTAAAGGCAGGAGCCATATTTGTTTGGCTCATCAGTCCAGCTGACTGTCTGGTTGAGTAAGTTCTCAATAAATACCTGTGGAATGAATAAATAGATGCATGGCGATGTTTACTGATGTGAAAATGTAACTTTCATTCTCTAATACTTTTGTAGCCATCTGGGGGAATGTGCTTATTCTTTAGCTCCTCATGCTGAAGGGTTTGCGGGCAAAGTTGGATGGTATCTGCTGCAACTTAGTTGGTTCAGGAAAAAAATACATCTGTGTATGTATATCAATGACACAACCACAGTGTGAGAGTTTAAGGCTTTTAACACTCACTGCAACCCCATTCACCCATCACTCAGATTCAGTAATAATCTGATAAACCACCTTGTTTCATTTCAACTCCTACTACCTTCATCTCTCTATGGGCTTTTTTTTTTTTTTGAATTGTTTACTTTGAAATAATTTCAAGCTTGCAAGAAAATTTCAAGTGTAGTGTAGAGAATACCCAAATACTCTTTATTTAAATTCATGATTTTTTAATATCTTGCCACGCTTCCTCGTGTGCAATATGTGTGTACATATATCTGTATGTGTATACAGATATATGTGCATGCAGGCATAAAATTGTTAATTTCTGGATCATCTGAGAGGCTGCATGGCTGAGGACTTTTTATTTCAAGTATGTGTATATGAATGGTGAGAAAGAGAGTACAAATACAGCAAAATGTTAACCATTATTGAAATTAAGTGGTGGCTTCAGAGAGATTCATTGTACTATTCTTTCAATTTCTATATGTTTAAAAATTATCAAAATAAAAAATAGGAAAAGAAAAAATATTGCAGTTGTCTCTACGTGCACTCATAATCACCCTGCTTTTAAGAAATTTCCAATCATGGCCAGGTGTGGTGGCTCATACCTGTAATCTCAGCACTTTAGGAGGCCAAGGTGGGCAGATCACTTGAGGTCAGGAGTTCAAGACCAGCCTGGCCAACATGGTGAAACCCTGTCTCTACTAAAGATACAAAAATTAGCTGGGTGTGGTGGTATGCACCTGTCATCCCAGCTACTCTTGAGGCTGAGGAAGGAGAATCATTTGAACCTGGGAGGCGGAGGTTGCAGTCAGCCGAGATCACACCACTGCACTCCGGACTGGGCGACAGAGTGAGACTCCATCTCAAAAAATAAATATATAAATAAATTTCGAATTCCTGAATTACAGGACAAATATATCAGGGAAAAACTATTTGCATTATAAAATAAATGTTCATTTTCTGGGAAAAATATCTCCTCAAGGCTTCTTCAAATAATGACAATTAAAATGATCCAATGAAGGTATAGAGTTCAGCTTTGGAGAAAATGAAATTAGCCCAAGAGAACAAATCTTTTCCCTCCCTCCCTCCCTTCCTCTTTCCTAGTTTGCTAAAATTTAAAAAAAGCTCTTTTTTTCAGATTATAAAGTCACTGTAAAAAAAAAATTCAGACAATAATGAAAGATGTAAAGAAGACATAAAAATTACCCACTATGTTACAATCTAAAAAAATAGTAAAAAAGCATAAAACACTGTTCTAAACAGATTCATACTTTACTAATAGCCTGAGGAAGTAGTTTCTACTATCTTTCACATTTTACAGGTGGGGAAATTGAGGTACAAAGGGGTTAAGTAAATTTCCTAAGATGAAAGTCCAGCTCCACCTAAGAGTTGGAAGAGCTTGAATTTGAATTCAGGCAATCTGACTCTGAAACTTGGCCCTTCACGAATATCCTGCCCCAGCTTGCTGAAAAAGGCACTCCAAACCCTTTGGTAAATCATTCTTTTGTACAGGCATGTGCACTTTTGCTCACATACACACAAGTGCACACATACACAATAATTACGCACATGATCATATGCATATACACAGACATATGCACATACATGTCACAAATACACATATGAGCACATCCACATTTTACAAAACAATCATTTTATTTGTGGCACTTAACATGGTTAGGCTTTGTGTGCCTACCAAAATCTCATCTTGAATTGTAATCCCAATAATCCCCACAGGTCAAGGTTGGGACCAGGTGGAGGTAATTGAATCATGGGGGTAATTGTATCTCCAGGTGGAGGTAATTGAGTCATGGCGCTATCCTTTGCTGTTCTCGTGATAGTGAATGAGTTCTCACGAGATCTGATGGTTTTATCAGCGTCTGGCATTTCCCCTGCTTGCGTTCACTGTGTCCTGCTGCCCTTTGAGGAAGGTTCCTGTTTCTCCTTTGCTTTCCGCCATGACTGTAAGTTTCCTGAAGCTCCTCTAGCAATATGGAAATGTGAGTCAATTAAACCTTTTTCCTTTATACATTACCCAGTCTCACCTGTGTCTTCATAGCAGTGTGAGAATGGACTAATACAGTGTTTCATGACTCATGTTTTACACACAAAAGTAGGCAGGCGAGTGTAATGAACCCCTGTTTTGAGTGAAACAATCAACTACTGTCTGCAGCACCTGAGATGCCTGGACAAAAGTGGGACTTTTGCATGGGGACCACCGGCATGGGTTCCTTTGGGGCGGCCTTGCTATCAAGGGTCAGATTGCAGGCACAGCTTCAATGATGCAACCACAGTGTGAATGTTTAGTTTTTAGCACTCACTACAACCACATTTGCTGATTACTTAGAATCAATAATAATTCGATGATGCATCTTGTTTCATCTCTACTCCCACTACTTTTTCCATTCTATAGATTTTTTGGAATTATTTGCTTTGAAATAACTTCAAACTAGCAGGAGAATTACTTGTATAGAAAATACCCAACTGGGCGTGGTGGCTCAGGCCTGTAAACCCAGCACTTTGGGAGGCCAAGGTGGGTGGATCACCTGAGGTCAGGAATTAGAGACCAGCCTGACCAACATGGTGAAACTCCGTCTCTACTAAAAATATAAAAATAGCCGGGCGTGGTGGTGGATGTCTAATCCCAGCTACTTGGGAGGCTGAGGCAGGAGAATTACTTGAACCTGGGAGGTTGGGGTTGCCGGGAGCTGAGATCTAGCCACTGCACTCCAGCCTGGGTGACAGAGGGAGACTTCATCTTAAAGAAAATACCCAAATATCCTTTATCCAAATTCACTAATTTTTAACCTCTTGTCACATATTCTTTATCATTCTGTCTCTGATTTGCCCTGTATATGTATATATATCTGTATGTGTATATATTTGTACACATATGCATAAAATCATTAATTTTTGGGCCATCTAACAGTAGGCTGCATGGTTAAGGTAGCTTTATTTCATACTTGAATGTCCATTTCCTGAGAACAAGGATATTTTCTTACATAGCCATAGTAACTAAATGGAGGAAAGTTAATTGATAATACTTACATCTATAGTCCGTATCCCAGTTTTGTCAATTGTCCCATAATGTTCCTTAATATATATATATGCACACACACATATATCTATTTATATTTTGAGGTAGAGTGTCGCTCTTATTGCCCAAGCTGGAGTGCAATGGAGCAATCTTGGCTCACTGCAACCTCCGCCTCCCGGGTTCAATTGATTCTCCTGCCTCAGCCTCCTGAGTAGCTGGGATTGCAGGCATGCACCACCATGCCTGGCTAATTTTGTATTTTTAGTAGAGATGGGGGTTTCTCCATGTTGGTCAGGCTGGTCTCGAACTCCTGACCTCAGGTGACCCGCCACCTTGGCTTCCCAAAGTGCTGGGATTACAGGCCTGAGCTACAGCACCCGGCCTGTTTTTTTTTTTTTTTTTTAACCCCTAATCCAGGATCTAGTCCAAGATCATGGGTAACATTTAGTTGTCACGTCTTGTTGGTCTCCTTTCATTGGAACTGTTCTTTAGCCTCTTTGCCTTTGATGACACTGACATTTTGGAAGAATAAAGGCTATTTATATTTTACAGGGTTCCTCAGTTTGGGTTGATCTTACGTTTTCTGTTTGCTGTGTTTAGGTTAGGTCTTCCTGGCCAGAATGCTACTGGGCCAGGACGTTGTGTCTGTCTCAGGAAATCACATCTGTGGGTACATAGTGTCCACTGATGATGGTAATTTTCATTACTGGGTCAAGGTATTGTCCAGTTTCTCTGTGGTATGAAATGCTTTAAAACATTTAATTACATGCTATTTTTTTTTTTTTAAAGCAAGAAAAGCAAGACCTACAGCGTTATTTTTCATAATGGTGGTATTGCTACCACCATTATCACCATCACTATTACCATCATGCAAGACTTCTATGTTAGGTGCTGTGTAAATGCTTTACCTGCTTTCCTACAAAATCACAACCTCTCTGAATAAGAGGAACACGTGGCTGAGAGTGATTAAGTAATTTGCCAAAGGCTGACTAGAGCTCAAACCTAGCTGGCTGACTGCGATTGTTTTTTATGCAGTTCTCTATATGTTTTACTTATTTCTTAGTCTTAACCTTTTATAAACAATGTTGCGATGAATATCCCAGAAAACATATGTTTATGAGTTGTCAAAATCCTAGCCCTTAGGCCTCTAGACTTCAACTCTTCCTGAAATATTAATGAGGTAGATATTCTTAGGTAAACAGAAATATATATCCTCAGCAATAGACCATGTTATAAAGCCATGCTGGCTGAGAATTGGAAGGGGGTCATCAGGTTGAATATTCTCTCCTGGGCAAGAAACTTCTCTACCAATGACTTAACAATAGAAGCAGTTACCATAATAATAACACTCTTGTGCATCTCCCTACATGTGAAGCACTTTTCCTTTGTGATTTTATTAATCTGTACAATAACTCTGTGAGGTAGATATTGTCTCCCCACATTCAGATGACAGGAAACACCCTGTGGCATCCCTGGCAGATGGATGGAGTCTCTGCTACTACCTATCTATGAAGGGGGATCTCTGCTTTGCAAAGTAGACCAAACCACTTATTCATCACTCTAATTGCTTGCTTACTTCTGTAAGTAGGAATTCACTTAAAAATCACTATAAAATTCATCATGGGCCAGGCGAGGTGACTCATGCCTGTAATCCCAACACTTTGGGAGGTTGAGGCAGGTGGATCACCTGAGGTCAGGAGTTCGAGACCAGCCTGAAACCCCATCTCTACTACAAATACAAAAATTAGCCAGGTGTGGTGGCAGATGTCTGTAATTCCAACTACTTGGGAGGCTGAGGCAAGAGACTCCGTTGAACCTGGGCAGTGGAGGTTGCATTGAGCTGAGAGTGCGCCACTGCACTGAAGGCTGGGCAACAGTGAGACTTTGTCTCCAAAAAAAAAAAATTCATTATGGAATTTACTGATTTTTGCATAAGAGAGCTTGCAGTGTTTCAATACTAACAGTGAACACAGCTGCCATGTGTTGGGCATTTCTAAGAGGCCAGCATTTGTTCTTGGTGCAATTTTGCTGTGTCATCTCATTTTTGCACAACGACCTTGTTGGGGACACTATTATTATCTCCATCTTATATATGATGTGGCTGAGGCCTGTCACTGTTAAGTAGTGAGGGCAAGATAGTCCCATGTCACTGCATGCACTTACCTGGTGACTTTAGAAACTGACCTCCCTAGACAGGTGCTCAAGGGGCTGGGCGTGGTGGCTCATGCCTGTAATCCCAGCACTTTGAGAGGCTGAGGTGAGCAGATCACCTGAGGTCTGGAGTTCAAGACCAGTCTAGCCAACATGGCGAAACCCCATCTCTACTAAAAATACAAAAAATTAGCCAAGTGTGGTGGTAGATGCCTATAATCCCAGCTACCTGTGAGGCTGAGGCAGGAGAATCGGAGGCTGAGGCTGCAGTGAGCCAAGATTGTGCCACTGCACTCAAGCCTGGGCTCCATCTCAAAAAAAAAAAAAAAAAAAAAAAAAGGCGGACACAAAAAAAAAAAAAAAAAAAAAAAAAAAGGTGTCTAAGGACAGAAGAGTGAAGCTGGTCAGTGGGATTACCACAGAAAATGATCAACTCAGAAAGATAGATAGCAGCTGGCCAAGTTCCTTTCCAAAGGTTTTCAGGGTTTCATGTGTGTATGTATGTGTTGGAACAAGGAAAATTTAGATTAAAATCTAGCAAAAGTTAAGGATCGTATGAACATATGTATCTATTAGCATCTATTGATGTTATAGAGGCTTACTATTAAAACCCAGCAGTGGAAACCTTGCTGTGTGCAAGTTTACTTTGGAATTTATTCTACATATACCTCTATCATGGGTTCAATTGTGTGCCCCTGGCCAAACGTATTTAAGTCCTAATTCCCAGAACCTGTGAATGTGACCCAATTTGGAAATAGGATCTTACAGATGTAGCCAAGTCAAGAAGAGGTTATTAGGATGGGCCCTAAGCTAATATGACCGGTGTCTTTTTAAGAAAAGGGAAATGCCATGTGAAGAGAGAGACACACAAGGAGCCCGGGGAGAATACCATGAGAATACCAAAAACTGCTGGCTACCAGCAGAAGCTAGGAAGAGGTCAGGAAGGAATTTGTTAAGTCTCAGAGGGAGCAAGGTTGTAAACTAACACAACCTCTTGTTGACTTCTAGGAGTTAGGGAATTTTCCTCAGTATTGGAATCTTATTCAGTTTTACAGGCACTTTGCTTGTGTCTGCTCTCTGAGGTTTTCAAGCGTCAGTGTGTATAAAGGGTTTATATACAGGATTGTATGCATGTATTCTATAGGTGGCTTAGAGGATTTTGGTGGGTTATTTTGACTGTATACAATTTTCTTTCTTTTTTTTTTTTTTTGAGACAGAGTCTTGATTTGTCACCCAGGATGGGCTGGAGTGCAGTGGCATGATTCCAGCTCGCTGCAACTTCTGCCTCCTGGGTTCAAGCGATTCTCCTGCCTCAGCTTCCTGAGTAGCTGGGATTGGAGGTGTATACCACCACCTGGCTAATGTTTGTATTTTTAGTAGAGATGGGGTTTCACCATGTTTGACAGCTGGTCTCCAGCTCTTGACCTCAAGTTATCTGTTCTCTTTGGCCTCCCGAAGTGCTGGGATTATAGACCTGAACCACTGTGCCCAGGCAATTTTCTTCTTACTTGATCATTTAGAACATAACCCCTGATTTTCTTTGCATCGTGTTCTCTTTACTTTCTCTTCCATGGACAGTTTTTCTTGGAATATTTTGGCTGAGTCATGAGGAGTGCTTGAGTCCATGAGTTTGAGACCAGCTTGGCAACATGGCGAGACCTCATCTCTACAAAAAAATGTAAAAATTAGCTGGGCATGGTGGTGTGCACCTGTAGTTCCAGCTAATCTGAGAGCTCCTCTCATTCTTCAAGTTGGTAAATCACAAATTCCCCCAAGTACACTTTTTGGCCTTCTCGTGCCATCACTGACTGACCCTATAAGCTTTTTACAAAAATTTTATTGGTGAGGGCTGAATGCTTTTGAAGTTCTGTTCATAATCTGGAAGTACATAGATCCCCTTAGTTATTAAATAACCAAAAAATGCACATTTAGTGTTTTAATAGGAGATAGCCCACATTGATCCCATTCTACACAAACAGACCAGCTGGGTTCATTTGTCTTTAACTGGCACCCATATCAGACAGGGTGGGTCTCAAGGGGAGAAATGGAGGAAGTCGTCTTTCTTGCTGGTCCCCATACAGCCCCTGTCCAACACTTTAGTCCCCAAGCAGCCTCTGAAAAGGGCTCCTGTGGATATGCAGATGATAATTTTTCATGGTAAATGTTGGTTTTTCCTCACATCAGTAGCTATCCACAGCAGTTCTCTGGGGACCTTTTCAAAAGCCAGTTTGAACATTTGTTCCTTAAAACACAGATTTTTATTAATAATGAGAACACATTAAAATTGCCAAGTTGTTGATGGGAAAACCCTCAGCAGCCTTTTAATAAACTTGAGTGAGTTATAACATACATCTATAAAATAGAATTAGAGCTTTAAATTTTTAAAAATTGATTTTAGATGTAAGAATTCAGTCTCATTGAAATGTAAAAATAACACGTGCAAAATGTTCAAAGTATTCTCTTTAAAAACACCTTAAGTGTTTTTTTAAACAAATGTTTTTAATAAAACATGCATGTCTTTTATTAATTTTGAAATATATAATTGACAGATTTTATATATTTAAGGTGTTGCAGTACAATTTGATATGCATATACGTTGTGTAATGCTTATAACCATCAAAGTAATTAACACACCTATTACCACCCATGCTGTACATTACATTCTCAGAACTTGTTTTATCTTATAATTTAAGATTTGTGCCCTTTGACCAACATCTCCCCATTTCTCTCATTCCCAGCCCTGGTCACCACCATTGCACTTTTTGCATTTGTTGAGTTTGACCTTTTTAGATTCTACATGTAAGTGAGAATCATACAGTATGTGTCTTTCAGTGTTTGACTTATTTTACTTAGCATAATGCTCTCCAGGTTTATTTGTTACAAATGGCAGGATTTTCTTATTTTTTTATGGCTGAATAATATTCCATTGCATATATATTATAACATACATATTATATAACATATATGCATGTGTGTATATGTATAGGTATGTGTGTATTGTGTATGTATGTGTGTATATGTGTGTAATAAGTATAAAATATATGTATGTGTGTATATGTATAAATGTGTGTATATATATATATATACACAATGGAATATTATATACCACATTTTCTTTATTCGTCTGTTGATAGACACTTAGATTGGAGGTGCAGATATCTCTGAGATACTGATTTCATTCTTTTTGGATGTATAATGAAAGTGGGATTGCTGAATCATATGGCGTGTCTATTTTTAAATATTTGAGGGACTTCCATACTGCTTTCTGTATGGCTGTCCCAGTTTACATTCCCATCAACAATGTACAGAAGTTCTCTTTTTTCCATACCCTTGCCTTATTATCTCCTGTCTTTTTGATAATGGCCATTCTAACAGGTATGAGGTGATATTTCATTGCGCTTTTGATTTGCATTTCCCTGGTGATTAGTGATGTTGAGCACCTTTTCATATTCTTGTTGGCCATTTATATGTTGTCTTTGGAAAAATGCCTCAATCCTTGCCATTTTAAAATCTTTTTTTTTTTTTTTTTTGCTGTTGAGTTGTGTGAATTATATATTTTGGATCTTAACCCCTTAGCAGATATATGATTTGCAAATACTTCTCCCATTCCATAGGTTGCCATAGAAGCACACACTGTTCTGGGTGCCTCTCATTTCATTGTTTCCTTTGCTCTGAGGAAGCTTTTTAGTGTGATGTTGTTCCGCTTGTTCATTGTTGAGTGTTTACCTGTGCTTTTGGTGTTATAGCCAAACAATTGTTGCCAAAACCAAATATCAAGGAGCTTTTCCTCTGCATTTTCTTCTAGGAGTTTTATGGTGTCAGATTTTTACATTTAAGTTTTTAATCTATTTTGAATTAATTTTTGCATATGGTGTAAAATAAGGGTCCAATTTTATTCTTTTGCATGTAGATATCCAGTTTTCCTGACACTATTTACTGAAGAGAATTTCCTGTCCCCATTGTACAATCTTGGCATCTTTTTCAAAGATCAGTTGACTATGCATACATTTATTTTTGGGCTCTCTATTCTGTTTCATTGGTCTATGTGTCTGTTGTTTTATGCCAGTAACATGCTGTTTTGACTACTACAGTTTTGTAATATAGTTGAAATCAGGAAGTGTGATGCCTCCAGCTTTGCTTTTTGTCAAGATTGTTTTGGCTATTCAGGGTCCGTTGTGGTTTTATACAAATTTCAAGATTGTTTTTTCTATTTCTATGAAAAATACTGTTGGGGGTTTTGGTAGTAATTGTGTTTAATCTGTAGATTACTTTGGGAAGAATGGACATGCTAACAATATTAATGCTTTTAATCCCCAAACGTGATATATCTCTCAATTTATTTGTCTTCTACAATTTCTTTCACCACTGGATTAAATTTATTCCTAAGTACCTAAGTATTTTATTTTATTTTTGTTGCTTTTGTAAATGGAATAATTGTCTTAATTTCTTTTTTGGAGAGCTCATTGTTAGTGTATAGAAATGTAACTGAGTTTTGTATGTTGATTTTGTGTACTGCAACTTTATTGAACTCATTTATTATAACCTTTTGTTGAGGTGCAATTCTTTAGGGTTTTCTATATATAAGATTATGTTATCAGCAAAAAAAGACAAATTAACTTTTTCTTTTCCAAATCAGATGCTTTTTATTTCTTTTTCTTGTCTAGTTGCTCTGGCTAGAACTTCTGGTACTGTGTTGAATAAAAGTGGCAAGAATGGGTGCCCATTTAAAGGATTCTTGATCCATCTTGTTTGTCCCCCTCTGCCCTCTCCAATCTATGATGGCTTCTCCCAGAATGGTCCAGGAGAGCAAAATGAGTACATTTTGTAGAAACATGATTATGTATAAAATACTGTGCCAAGAGTTGAAGGGGACAAAGGAAAAAGTGTGATATAGTAACGTACTTCAGGAAGCTATCCAACAGAAAAACTTTAGTGTATTCATAGTATACATTTCAAAGAGGTCCATCAAGATCTTGTATGTAATGGTAGAAAATTAGAACCCTTTGTGTGCAATAAGATTAAAATAAATTAGCATCCTAATGTCTTTTTGAAGGGGGTTGATTAAATATGTTTTGTAGATTCATACAGTGTGATAGTAGAATGTCATTAAAATAAAAGAGGTAGGTCTTGAAGAAGACCATGAGAAAAAGCATGCTTTAATGTGAAGAACGCATGCTTCTGAACAATATCTTTCACCATTGTGTCTCGAGCTTCTGCTGAGATACTCATCTATCTGGTTTGTCTCTCTCTGATGACTTCTCCTGAGCTGTTTGTATTATATTTTGTCCCAAGTGCTGTTTGTCAGTAGTGCTGTTTGTCAGTCAATACTGCTATTTGCTAAATATATCCAGCTCTCACTCTTTGGGTGCAGGGTAGGATTTGGCCTTGTTACGATTACATGAAACTGATACAGAAAGGCTGGGCTCCTGACTAAACCCCACCCTCAAGTCTGGAACCTCAGCCCTAAGTGAAAACAGCTGACCCTGATACAGAAAGGTTGGGCTCCAGGCTAAACTCCTCCCTCAAGCCTGGAACTTCACCCTAAGTGAAGACAGCTGACCCCGTTTTTCCCCCCAAATGACTGCCTGTTTGGCCTGCCACACCCCTATCCTGTGCCCATAAAAAGACTTCAGCTGGCAGAGTAACAAAAAGTGGCTGATGGAAGTGGTCAGCGATACAGGCTGCTGAGCATTGAAGACGATGGGTAAACAGCACAGCTTCAGGTAAAGATCACCTTGCTGCACCATCTCCTTTCCAATTCCTCATCCCTCTCAGAGCCACTTTTATTGCCTGGTAAAATCCTCTGCACTGACCTTCAAATAGTTCATGGGACCTGATTCTTGATGAACACTGAACAAGAACTCAGGTGTCAAAAGGAGCAGGTGCAGGAGGCTGTCACCCTGACCCTTCACGGAGCTGTTAACACTTAGCCATCCATGGACTAACTAAACATTTAGTTGCAAGTGACACCCTCAAGAGCTCTTTCTCTCTGCACAGTAAGTGACAATGTTCAAGATGGCAGCTATTTCATCAGCTTGGGTCTCTGAGGGATTACAGTGAACAGAGTTTTACCACCCACTCATGTTGTACATGTAACACGGGTATGAAATACTTTTGTTGTTTTAAGCCACTGAAATTTTGGGATTGTTGTTGCAACATAACTTAGCCTATCCTGACAATGTCTATGCTACATTCCATTATCATGTCCATTTATTCCCTTTTTTTTTTTTTTTTTTTTTTTTTTAGTACTCTGTTGCCCAGCCTGGAGTGCAGTGACATGATGTTGGCTCACAGCACCCTCCGCCTCCTGGGTTCAAGTGATTCTCCTGCCTCAGTCCCGAGTAGCTGGGATTACAGGCACTCATTACCATGACTGGCAAAGTTTTGTATTTTTAGTAGAGATGGGGTTTTACCATGTTGGTCAGGCTAGACTCAAACTCCTGACCTCAGGCGATCCACCCACCTTGGCCTCCCAAAGTGTTGGAATTACAGGCATGAGCCACTGCACCTGGCCCCATTTAATCCTTTTGTAAGGCCTCTTCAGATTTGCTGGTTCCCTTTATTTCTCTCCTAATTTCTATGTCTCTTTTGAAGGCATAAGAAAATTCATCTGTCCTTTCACACCACCCTTATGTCTTCTGTAGTCTATAGCTCACGTGCCTTGGTGGCATGTAAAATACTGCAAAATTGCAGTCTCCCAGGATTCCAAGTATAAAGCGGGGCATAGATCCCAAATTCCCAGACTTAACTGGTATGTGTGTGTGTCTCTATTGTTCCTTCACTTTTAAACTACAGCAGGAGGGACTGAATGCAGTGTTGCTTCCCAGAGATGGGGAATCCAAGGCCTATGAAACTCAAGTGCCTTCCCCAAGTTATACACCAATAAGTCACAGAACTGGAACTCAAACTCTTCAGAAGCTTCCATATTTCTTGCACCCTTTCTAACTCTTCTCCCTGCCCTCAGCACAGAGAAGTTTTTCTTCTCTCTTTCTGTCAGTAAAAAAAGTAGTCAAGCAATATGCCCCTCCCCAAACACTTGTTCATGTCAGGATCTGTGCTTTCAGAAGGTTAAAGGTAACCTTTATTTCTCTTATTGTTTCTTCGGTAACTGTCCTTCCCTTAGCGAATAAAGGTCAAGGTCTTGTATCAACAGAAGAGTAAAAAAGGGAAAAACATCAGCCTTCTGACACAGAGAAACAACAATAAAATGAAACAGTCCACTGATTAATTCTTCAACATTTTCTCGTGCCATAGAATGGACAAATAAAATGATTTGTCCTGCTTGGCTGGGTCTTGGCTCTCCCCTATCTCAGTGGTTGCTCCTTCTCAATCCCTTCCAGTCATTCTTCTCCACAACCCATTGTTGGAGTGCCTCTTGTCAATCTCTACTTCTCCTCTAGGGATTCTTGTTCAATCTCCGGACCTCAGCTCTGAAGTTTTCTATTTGGCATCCTCATCTGGCTGTCTAGCAGACCTCTCAAACCCAACGTGTACAAAATGAACTGTTGATCTTCCTTCCATAAGCTGCTACACTTATATATTCCCCAATCTTCCAGTTGCTTTAGCCAAAAACGTATCATCCATGATTTCTTTCTTTATGCTGTATCCTACATTCAAAACGTGAGTAAATCTTGATGACACCACCTTCAAAACATCCAGAATCTGACCACTTCTCACCACTTTCACTCCAACCACTCTGGTCCAAGCCAAAAACCTATCAATTGATCTCTCTGTTTCCAGTCTTGCTTACCTTAAAGAGTCTATTCTCAAACAGTAGCTAGAGTTGTCCTGTTGAAACATAGAAGTTAGATCGTGTCACATTTCTGCTCCAAATTCCCCATTGACACCCCATCTGACTCAGTGGAAGCTCAAGTTTTTACAGTATTTCACAAGGCCTTACCTAATCCACACTCCTATTTCCTGACTTTCTTTCTTCTGCTCTTCTGTTCTATCATTCTGCTCTAGACATCTCTGTTCCTCAAAATGCCAGTCGTATCTGGAATGCTGTTCTCTCAGAAATCTGCAAGGCTCACTCCTTATCTTCTGCTAAGTATTTGCTGAAATGAGACCTACCTTGACCTTTCCGCTTAAAATTACAAATCCTTCCGGATTGCCTTCATCACTCCTATCTATTATTTCCCATAGCACTTATCACCATCTAATATACCACATGATTCATTATTCTATTTATTGTGTGTTTTGTTTTTTTAAAGATGGAGTCTTGTTCTGTTGCCCAGGCTGTTGGAGTGCAGTGGTGCGATCTTGGCTCACCACAGCTTCCGCCTCCTGGGTTCAAGCGATTCTCCTACCTCAGCCTCCTGAGTAGGTGGGATTACAGGCATGCACCACCACACCCCGCCAACTTTTTTTGTATTTTTAGTAGAGACAGGGTTTCACCATGTTGGTCAAGCTGGTCTTGAACTCCTGACCTTGTGATCCGCCTGCCTTGGCCTCCCAAAGTGCTGGGATTACAGGTGTGAGCCACCACACCCAGCCTATATTTATTGTTTACTATTGGTCTCCCAGAGTAGAATGTATGCTCCATGGAAAAAGGTAATTTTGTCTTTTTTGTTCATTGTTGTGTCCATACACCTAGAATCCTGCTTACACGTAAAAGATGGTCAACAATGATTGTAGGGTGATAAATGAACCAATTATCTAGGCTTGTCATTGTTCTTTAATACTTTTACTATAATGAAAATATTTTTCTCTTTTTTTTTTTTTAATTGAGACAGAGTCTCACTCTGTCACCCAGGTTGGAGTGTAGTGGTGTGATCTTGGCTCACTGTAACCTCCACCTCCCGGGTTCCAGCGATTCTCCTGTCTCAGCCTCCCAAGAACGGGGATTACAGGCATGCGCCACCACACCCAGCTAATGTTTGTATTTTTAGAAGAAATGGAGTTTTGCCATGTTGGCTAGGCGGGTGTCATACTCCTGACTTCAAGTGATCTGCCCACCTCAGCCTTCCGACGTGCTGGGATTGCAGGCATGAGCCACCGCACCTGGCCAGCCTTCTTTTCTGCTAGGTTTATTCCAGCCAAACTCTGTTAGAACTGGCCTTCCATCCTTAGGAGACTTCTGTTTTCTTATATCCCAATAAGCTAGAGCTGTGCTTCTCAAACTTTAATGTATCCACATACTACATGTTTGTTAAAATGCAAATTCTGATTCAGTAGGTCTGGGTGAGGCCCCAAATTCTGCATTTCTAACAAGCAGCACCATTACTGCTGCTCTGTGGGCCACACTTTGAGTATCAAGGAGACGACTGTTTAAAATCTCTGTCTTGGCACTTTTCTTCATGTTTTTGGAAGCCTGGTTTGAATAGAGAGGGCTCTCGCCACCAGCTGTAGCCATTGCATTAAATGTTGGTATAATTCTCTGTCATCTTTTTCCTCCAATTTTATATTTGAATTATGTTTTTGGTTCTTCTCCCTGTTGCTCCTCTGGCTGTCAGGAGCTGGGATTGTGCCGCCGAAAAAGGGTTGCACGTGTAATTCATTATGATAATGAAATCTTTCATCGTTGTGCAATAAGAGTGGGCATGTCTGGTTTTATTCTGGGGTAGCAGCATGGAAGGAACTATTTAAATTAGTAAAAAAATATTAACAGTGAAAAATATAAGTAATACAGGGTTGCTGGTGAGCAAAATCCCATTGTGTGTGGCACATGTGTCTGTGCATGTTATGCCAGACAATGACAAATGTAGCAATTGTTCCCAGTGTTGATTTGCTGGCTGTCACCTATGATGATTTCTGTCTGCTAGTAAGGTGGGTGTGGAAGGGGGAGTAATTAGAACCATTATGCTCTTCCAAGATCCCTTTTGCTATAGTGCTGAGAAAGGTCTTGGAGGTCTGGCAGGGATAGTAGATAAGCATAGTAGCTAGGGACCTTGAGTTGATCATTGAAGCTCCCATTAGTGCAAGGGGTGGAACTTTCCTTAATAGAAATTACTGTAAATGGATATAGGAGTCATGGGGGCAATTGACTAACCAAGGCATAAGCATGTTTGCGGAAAGGAAAAGCCACAAAACAGTATGGCTTCACCCATTAGCCCCAAAATAGAAGTGAGTGGCAATTGCTGGCAATCTATCGTGGGCCAAGAGTACAGCTCTTTAGGATGTCAAATTGCTTGGAAATTATAACAAGGATGCTAATGCTCATTGAATGCGGTGGACTGTGTCTTTTATGAGTTGGGTGATTTCCAAGAAATTATAGTTTACTTATCTTCAGCTTGCTATGGTTGAACTGCCTTGGTGACATACCTTGGGGGAAGCTGTCTTCTAGAGCTCCTTTGAGAATGTTCTGCTATTCTTTTTACTGCTGGGTTTGAAACTTGACTCAGCTTGATGACCTGGAATTTTACAATGTAAACCATAGTGCTACCCAATCATGTCTCAATAACCTTCTGATGGAGAAGTAGATGGACTGTTCTTTCAGGAAATCAGCTTCATGAAACTCAGCTCTATGGTCAAATGTGGTTCCCAGGCCCCTTTGGTTATGTCTGTCTTTCAGTGGAGAGCCAAGTGCTCTGATTCTTGTCCTTGTTGGTGGAGGTGACTTTGATAAAGTTGTCTATCCTTGCTGAGCCAGAGTCACGTTTCTCCTCAAGATGGGAAAATTATACCTACTATGTTCTGCTAGCTTTGAGGATTAGGCATCATCATTTTTGGAAAGCAGGGGCTTGGGGTTTGAGCACAAAGCGTTGATTGGTATCATCCCATGAAAACACCATATTTTGAACTTCTAGACCTTTTTGCCACCATGAAAAAAATCCCATCCCCAGAGCAGCAGGCTTTGTGCACTGGACCCTGTACAACTCAAGCTCTTTAAATATTGGCAGTTGGAACCAGATGTGGCAGGCCTCCTGGGGCTGGTTGGTGCTCAGACCATTCCCTAACATCTTTGGGACAGGAACGAGAATGGATTTTTACTGAAGATTGCAAGAGAAAACAGAGAATATGGTTGGCATCATAGACCACACAATAGAAAACTAATAAATCTCTCATCCCTGTTCTGTCCTCTGCCAGCCACCTGTCTCTTACTCCAAATAGCCTCTCAAGACTCTTTTATTGCCCAGGCTATTCAGCTTGTAACTTATATACCCATTCAGCTAAACCAAGCCCTGGAATTAGCCCTAGAGTGATCATCAAGTGCCTCCTGGAAATCTCCCCATTGAAGCTTCTGATTTAGTTACTCACCCAATTAAAACGTTATAGAGGGTGGGTGGATTCACCTACTAAGTAAAGATTTACTCTGCATTTTTATACACCCTGTCCATTTTTTCAAAGAACTGTGAACATTTTTAAGCACTCCAGGTCTACGTGAAAACAAACCTGGATTGCATAGCCTATTACCAGGCATCCTTCAGTTCGTGACTGATCATCCTGTTGCCTTCTGGTCTCTCCCTCAAGAGAGTCCTTCAGTCACCCTGAGGTAGGGAAAAATGGTTTTGCATTCACCTCACCTTTCTTCAACATCTTGGTAGCCCCCTTCTGTTCCCCTGTTGAGTCACATCAGCTAGTCTTGTTCTTCCTGAAAGCAATCTCTCAGATTCTCTCCCTCTCCAGGATTTCTTCACCAGCCACCTCTCCCCCTTTCTGTGACACTTGAAAGGTGATAATGAATGACAATGATGCAATGTGTCATGGCTGCAATGCTATTTGCATTCAAATAGGGACTCTGGCAGTTACCGGATCTGAACCCAAAAGAATGACTCCTTCTTAGGGATAATTGCAGTCTTTGGGACAGGCCAATGAGGGCAGTGCTTGGCAATGTCTAACCAACATTATATATGGATGCCCCCATGCCTCAGTGAATGCTAGATGCACTGCATGAGTTGAGTGGATGAGGGAGAAGTGAAAAAACACATTTGATATTACAATATGATTCTATGTTAAATGGCTTGTATGAACTGCTCTACAATCACAGGGTACAAATATCATGTCTCTTTGACTACCTTGTCTGTTGCTCTATCCCTAATGTTTTAAATGGTGCCTGGCACATAGTAAATGCTCAATAATTATTTGGGAAAAGGATGGATGGATGGATAAATGAATGATTTAGCATTCCAATAGATGGCTTAATCTCTTCCTCACAAACAGGGACTCCAAATATTCTCTTGAGACTTCCAGTCCTGAGAATATCTATGAATTCCAGGATATTTTCTTAATCTCAAAAAACAGACTGGGGCAGCCAATCTTCTTTTGATACCAGGGGCAGCTGGGGAGAAATTCCTATGCTGTTACTGTCTTGCTGCCAAAGGGTGTCGCTGGTGAAGCTGAAATCTCTACCATCTCATAGGCCCGTTCACCTGAGAGGACCCCTTCCCTGGCAGAAACTCTATCGATCCCTGAAAGGACCACAGTGGTTCTCCAAGGAGGACATTCCACTTCTTTGGGTTAGACTGGGCTGTGAGCACCGAGAGATCTGGCTGCCAGGACATCAGATTTGAGCCTCTCCTTGAGTTCAGGTACACAGCCACATCCCAGGGCACAGGCCAGCCCTAGGAGGCTGGTGCAAGACTGGTCTCAGCTTCTTGCACTCACAAATCCAGAGTGCTTGACCCTCTTTCTGGAGATGATTCTACCAAGAAAGCCTATTTCAGGGGTTCCTAGGACCATTGTTAACCCCTGCCCATGGTGTGACATGGCTAGAAACTTCTTTTGCTAGATAGAAGCAGCAGTGGTAACAGTAGCAGCAGTAGTGATGCCAATTATATTATGTCAGGCACCATACAAAAATGTAATCCTTACTACTATCTCATGATACAGATGTTCTCACTATCCTCACTGCAGAGATTAAGAAATCTGAGCACAAAGAAGTTATTTGCTCAGCGTTTCCACTGTACTGAAGAGTGCCATAAAGATTAAGATACAAGCTGCACGTCTTCATTATTTTCACAGCAAACCTATGAGACAGGCACTAGTAATGGTTCCATTTAACAGATGAGGAAACTGAGGCTTAGACACTCTCTGATGGCTTGAAGCACTGTAGAAAACAGGGTTCTGTTCTTGCACAACATAGAAGAATTGTGTGGTTGATTCATACCCTTGGTAGCAAGGAACCCATAGGCTCTGGCCCTGGAATTCCTGCCCTTAGATGTGTCCTCAGTGTTTATTAATTGATCTTACGACAATGCATTGATGCAGATGCCCACATTTGAGACCATTCCTCTGAACCTTGCCTTAGAAGTATCACTAGGTAGAAAAGATTCCACTAAAACCTCCATAAAAACAGTAACAAAAATATCTGTCCAACCCTACTAAGGTCAAATATGAATATAACAGACCTTAGAGCACCCCGAGGGAAAAGGCTGTAAAAAGATTTGAGGTCCAGCCTGCTCCTTAATTCAAAACTGAATTCTCCCTCCTATACCTATAATTTTAATTTAATTTAAAACTGAGCCAAGTGCTTGGGGGCAAAGTGAGACAATTTCTTT